>NW_025064174.1:0-82277 GCF_018152265.1 Drosophila ficusphila
TGCAAATTTTGACAGGTCGGGGGTCATAAAAAATTACAAAATATTGACCAAAAATTCGAAAATAAACCAATAATGCAGCTAGATAGATATTTTAACAACAAATTCAGAGAGGTATTCCACTTTTAAATCGGGTAAAAATTTCAAAAGTTTGGGCTAAGCAGTGCTGGGATCTGGTCACTTTTCTGCAAACCCATTTTTTGCAAATTTTGACAGGTCGGGGGTCATAAAAAATTACAAAATATTGACCAAAAATTCGAAAATAAACCAATGATGTAGCTAGATAGATATTCGAATAACAAATTCAGAGAGGTATTCCACTTTTAAATCGGGTAAAAATTTCAAAAGTTTGGGCTAAGCAGTGCTGGGATCTGGTCACTTTTCTGCAAACCCATTTTTTGCAAATTTTGACAGGTCGGGGGTCATAAAAAATTACAAAATATTGACCAAAAATTCGAAAATAAACCAATAATGCAGCTAGATAGATATTTTAACAACAAATTCAGAGAGGTATTCCACTTTTAAATCGGGTAAAAATTTCAAAAGTTGTGGGCTAATCAGTGCTGGGATCTGTTCACTTTTCTGAAACCCATTTTTTGCAAATTTTGACAGGTCGGGGGTCATAAAAAATTAAAAAATATTGACCAAAAATTCGAAAATAAACCAATAATGCAGCTAGATAGATATTTTAACAACAAATTCAGAGAGGTATTCCACTTTTAAATCGGGTAAAAATTTCAAAAGTTTGGGCTAAGCAGTGCTGGGATCTGGTCACTTTTCCGCAAACCCATTTTTTGCAAATTTTGACAGGTCGGGGGTCATAAAAAATTAAAAAATATTAACCAAAAATTCGAAAATAAACCAATAATGCAGCTAGATAGATATTTTAATAGCAAATTCAGAGAGGTATTTCACTTTTAAATCGGGTAAAAATTTCAAAAGTTTGGGCTAAGCAGTGCTGGGATCTGGTCACTTTTCTGCAAACCCATTTTTTGCAAATTTTGACAGGTCGGGGGTCATAAAAAATGACGAAACATTGACCAAAAATTCGAAAATAAACCAATAATGCAGCTAGATAGATATTTTAATAACAAATTCAGAGAGGTATTCCACTTTTAAAACGGGTAAAAATTTCAAAAGTTATGGGCTAAGCAGTGCTGGGTTCTGGTCACTTTTGTGCAAACCCATTTTTTGCAAATTTTGACAGGTCGGGGGGTCATAAAAAATTACAAAATATTGACCAAAAATTCGAAAATAAACCAATAATGCAGCTAGATAGATATTTTAACAACAAATTCAAGAGGTATTCCACTTTTAAATCGGGTAAAAATTTCAAAAGTTTGGGCTAAGCAGTGCTGGGATCTGGTCACTTTTCTGCAAACCCATTTTTTGCAAATTTTGACAGGTCGGGGGTCATAAAAAACTACTAAATATTGACCAAAAATTCGAAAATAAACCAATAATGCAGCTAGATAGATATTCGAATAACAAATTCAGAGAGGTATTCCACTTTTAAATCGGGTAAAAATTTCAAAAGTTTGGGCTAAGCAGTGCTGGGATCTGGTCACTTTTCTGCAAACCCATTTTTTGCAAATTTTGACAGGTCGGGGGGTCATAAAAAATGACGAAACATTGACCAAAAAATTCGAAAATAAACCAATGATGTAGCTAGATAGATATTTTAATAACAAATTCAGAGAGGCATTCCACTTTTAAATCAGGTAAAAATTTCAAAAGTTATGGGATAAGCAGTGCTGGGATCTGGTCACTTTTCTGCAAACCCATTTTTTGCAAATTTTGACAGGTCGGGGGTCATAAAAAATTACAAAATATTGACCAAAAATTCGAAAATAAACCAATGATGTAGCTAGATAGATATTCGAATAACAAATTCAGAGAGGTATTCCACTTTTAAATCGGGTAAAAATTTCAAAAGTTTGGGCTAAGCAGTGCTGGGATCTGGTCACTTTTCTGCAAACCCATTTTTTGCAAATTTTGACAGGTCGGGGGTCATAAAAAATTACAAAATATTGACCAAAAATTCGAAAATAAACCAATAATGCAGCTAGATAGATATTTTAACAACAAATTCAGAGAGGTATTCCACTTTTAAATCGGGTAAAAATTTCAAAAGTTGTGGGCTAATCAGTGCTGGGATCTGTTCACTTTTCTGGAAACCCATTTTTTGCAAATTTTGACAGGTCGGGGGGTCATAAAAAATTAAAAAATATTGACCAAAAATTCGAAAATAAACCAATAATGCAGCTAGATAGATATTTTAACAACAAATTCAGAGAGGTATTCCACTTTTAAATCGGGTAAAAATTTCAAAAGTTATGGGCTAAGCAGTGCTGGGATCTGGTCACTTTTCTGCAAACCCATTTTTTGCAAATTTTGACAGGTCGGGGGTCATAAAAAATTACAAAATATTGACCAAAAATTCGAAAATAAACCAATAATGCAGCTAGATAGATATTTTAATAGCAAATTCAGAGAGGTATTCCACTTTTAAATCGGGTAAAAATTTTAAAAGGTTTGGGATAAGCAGTGCTGGGATCTGGTCACTTTTCTGCAAACCCATTTTTTGCAAATTTTGACAGGTCGGGGGTCATAAAAAATTACAAAATATTGACCAAAAATTCGAAAATAAACCAATAATGCAGCTAGATAGATATTTTAACAACAAATTCAGAGAGGTATTCCACTTTTAAATCGGGTAAAAATTTCAAAAGTTGTGGGCTAATCAGTGCTGGGATCTGTTCACTTTTCTGCAAACCCATTTTTTGCAAATTTTAACAAGTCGGGGGTCATAAAAAACTACAAAATATTGACCAAAAATTCGAAAATAAACCAATAATGCAGCTAGATAGATATTTTAATAACAAATTCAGAGAGGCATTCCAGTTTTAAATCGGGTAAAAATTTCAAAAGTTATGGGCTAAGCAGTGCTGGGTTCTGGTCACTTTTCTGCAAACCCATTTTTTGCAAATTTTGACAGGTCGGGGGTCATAAAAAATTATAAAATATTGACCAAAAATTCGAAAATAAACCAATAATGCAGCTAGATAGATATTCGAAAAACAAATTCAGAGAGGTATTCCACTTTTAAATCGGGTAAAAATTTCAAAAGTTATGGGCTAAATAGTGCTGGGATCTGGTCACTTTTCTGCAAACCCATTTTTTGCAAATTTTGACAGGTCGGGGGTCATAAAAAATGACGAAACATTGACCAAAAATTCGAAAATAAACCAATGATGTAGCTAGATAGATTTTTTAATAACAAATTCAGAGAGGCATTCCACTTTTAAATCGGGTAAAAATTTCAAAAGTTATGGGATAAGCAGTGCTGGGATCTGGTCACTTTTCTGCAAACCCATTTTTTTGCAAATTTTGACAGGTCGGGGGTCATAAAAAATTACAAAATATTGACCAAAAATTCGAAAATAAACCAATAATGCAGCTAGATAGATATTTTAACAACAAATTCAGAGAGGTATTCCACTTTTAAATCGGGTAAAAATTTCAAAAGTTTGGGCTAAGCAGTGCTGGGATCTGGTCACTTTTCTGCAAACCCATTTTTTGCAAATTTTGACAGGTCGGGGGTCATAAAAAACTAAAAAATATTGACCAAAAATTCGAAAATAAACCAATAATGCAGCTAGATAGATATTTTAATAACAAATTCAGAGAGGTATTTCACTTTTAAATCGGGTAAAAATTTCAAAAGGTTTGGGATAAGCAGTGCTGGGATCTGGTCACTTTTCTGCAAACCCATTTTTTGCAAATTTTAACAAGTCGGGGGGTCATAAAAAACTACAAAATATTGACCAAAAATTCGAAAATAAACCAATAATGCAGCTAGATAGATATTTTAATAGCAAATTCATAGAGGTATTCCACTTTTAAATCGGGTAAAAATTTCAAAAGGTTTGGGATAAGCAGTGCTGGGATCTGGTCACTTTTCTGCAAACCCATTTTTTGCAAATTTTAACAAGTCGGGGGTCATAAAAAACTACAAAATATTGACCAAAAATTCGAAAATAAACCAAT
Source organism: Drosophila ficusphila (assembly GCF_018152265.1). Classification (NCBI taxonomy): domain Eukaryota; kingdom Metazoa; phylum Arthropoda; class Insecta; order Diptera; family Drosophilidae; genus Drosophila; species Drosophila ficusphila. The sequence continues at coordinate 4,048 of NW_025064174.1, forward strand.
AATGCAGCTAGATAGATATTCGAATAACAAATTCAGAGAGGTATTCCACTTTTAAATCGGGTAAAAATTTCAAAAGTTTGGGCTAAGCAGTGCTGGGATCTGGTCACTTTTCTGCAAACCCATTTTTTGCAAATTTTGACAGGTCGGGGGTCATAAAAAATGACGAAACATTGACCAAAAATTCGAAAATAAACCAATGATGTAGCTAGATAGATATTTTAATAACAAATTCAGAGAGGCATTCCACTTTTAAATCGGGTAAAAATTTCAAAAGTTATGGGATAAGCAGTGCTGGGATCTGGTCACTTTTCTGCAAACCCATTTTTTGCAAATTTTAACAAGTCGGGGGTCATAAAAAATTACAAAATATTGACCAAAAATTCGAAAATAAACCAATAATGCAGCTAGATAGATATTTTAATAGCAAATTCAGAGCGGTATTCCACTTTTAAATCGGGTAAAAATTTCAAAAGGTTTGGGATAAGCAGTGCTGGGATCTGGTCACTTTTCTGCAAACCCATTTTTTTGCAAATTTTAACAAGTCGGGGGTCATAAAAAACTACAAAATATTGACCAAAAATTCGAAAATAAACCAATAATGCAGCTAGATAGATATTTTAATAACAAATTCAGAGAGGTATTCCACTTTTAAATCGGGTAAAAATTTCAAAAGTTATGGGCTAAGCATTGCTGGGTTCTGGTCACTTTTCTGCAAACCCATTTTTTTGCAAATTTTGACAGGTCGGGGGTCATAAAAAATTACAAAATATTGACCAAAAATTCGAAAATAAACCAATAATGCAGCTAGATAGATATTTTAACAACAAATTCAGAGAGGTATTCCACTTTTAAATCGGGTAAAAATTTCAAAAGTTTGGGCTAAGCAGTGCTGGGATCTTGTCACTTTTCTGCAAACCCATTTTTTGCAAATTTTAACAAGTCGGGGGTCATACAAAACTACAAAATATTGACCAAAAATTCGAAAATAAACCAATAATGCAGCTAGATAGATATTTTAATAACAAATTCAGAGAGGTATTCCACTTTTAAATCGGGTAAAAATTTCAAAAGTTATGGGCTAAGCAGTGCTGGGATCTGGTCACTTTTCTGCAAACCCATTTTTTGCAAATTTTGACAGGTCGGGGGTCATAAAAAACTACAAAATATTGACCAAAAATTCCAAAATAAACCAATAATGCAGCTAGATAGATATTCGAATAACAAATTCAGAGAGGTATTCCACTTTTAAATCGGGTAAAAATTTCAAAAGTTTGGGCTAAGCAGCGCTGGGATCTGGTCACTTTTCTGCAAACCCATTTTTTGCAAATTTTGGCAGGTCGGGGGTCATAAAAAATTAAAAAATATTGACCAAAAATTCGAAAATAAACCAATAATGCAGCTAGATAGATATTTTAATAGCAAATTCAGAGAGGTATTCCACTTTTAAATCGGGTAAAAATTTCAAAAGTTTGGGCTAAGCAGTGCTGGGATCTGGTCACTTTTCTGCAAACCCATTTTTTGCAAATTTTGACAGGTCGGGGGTCATAAAAAATTACAAAATATTGACCAAAAATTCGAAAATATACCAATAATGCAGCTAGATAGATATTTTAATAACAAATTCAGAGAGGTATTCCACTTTTAAATCGGGTAAAAATTTCAAAAGTTATGGGCTAAGCAGTGCTGGGATCTGGTTACTTTTCTGCAAACCCATTTTTTTGCAAATTTTGACAGGTCGGGGGTCATAAAAAATTACAAAATATTGACCAAAAATTCGAAAATAAACCAATAATGCAGCTAGATAGATATTTTAACAACAAATTCAGAGAGGTATTCCACTTTTAAATCGGGTAAAAATTTCAAAAGTTTGGGCTAAGCAGTGCTGGGATCTGGTCACTTTTCTGCAAACCCATTTTTTGCAAATTTTGACAGGTCGGGGGTCATAAAAAATTACAAAATATTGACCAAAAATTCGAAAATAAACCAATAATGCAGCTAGATAGATATTTTAACAACAAATTCAGAGAGGCATTCCACTTTTAAATCGGGTAAAAATTTCAAAAGTTTGGGCTAAGCAGTGCTGGGATCTGGTCACTTTTCTGCAAACCCATTTTTTGCAAATTTTGACAGGTCGGGGGTCATAAAAAATGACGAAACATTGACCAAAAATTCGAAAATAAACCAATAATGCAGCTAGATAGATATTTTAATAACAAATTCAGAGAGGTATTCCACTTTTAAAACGGGTAAAAATTTCAAAAGTTATGGGCTAAGCAGTGCTGGGTTCTGGTCACTTTTGTGCAAACCCATTTTTTGCAAATTTTGACAGGTCGGGGGTCATAAAAAATTACAAAATATTGACCAAAAATTCGAAAATAAACCAATAATGCAGCTAGATAGATATTTTAACAACAAATTCAGAGAGGTATTCCACTTTTAAATCGGGTAAAAATTTCAAAAGTTTGGGCTAAGCAGTGCTGGGATCTGGTCACTTTTCTGCAAACCCATTTTTTGCAAATTTTGACAGGTCGGGGGTCATAAAAAACTACTAAATATTGACCAAAAATTCGAAAATAAACCAATAATGCAGCTAGATAGATATTTGAATAACAAATTCAGAGAGGTATTCCACTTTTAAATCGGGTAAAAATTTCAAAAGGTTTGGGATAAGCAGTGCTGGGATCTGGTCACTTTTCTGCAAACCCATTTTTTGCAAATTTTGACAGGTCGGGGGTCATAAAAAATTACAAAATATTGACCAAAAATTCGAAAATAAACCAATAATGCAGCTAGATAGATATTTTAATAGCAAATTCAGAGAGGTATTCCACTTTTAAATCGGGTAAAAATTTCAAAAGGTTTGGGATAAGCAGTGCTGGGATCTGGTCACTTTTCTGCAAACCCATTTTTTGCAAATTTTGACAGGTCGGGGGTCATAAAAAATTACAAAATATTGACCAAAAATTCGAAAATAAACCAATAATGCAGCTAGATAGATATTTTAATAGCAAATTCAGAGAGGTATTCCACTTTTAAATCGGGTAAAAATTTCAAAAGGTTTGGGCTAAGCAGTGCTGGGATCTGGTCACTTTTCTGCAAACCCATTTTTTGCAAATTTTGACAGGTCGGGGGTCATAAAAAATGACGAAACATTGACCAAAAATTCGAAAATAAACCAATGATGTAGCTAGATAGATATTTTAATAACAAATTCAGAGAGGTATTCCACTTTTAAATCGGGTAAAAATTTCAAAAGTTATGGGCTAAGCAGTGCTGGGATCTGGTCACTTTTCTGCAAACCCATTTTTTTTGCAAATTTTGACAGGTCGGGGGTCATAAAAAATTACAAAATATTGACCAAAAATTCGAAAATAAACCAATAATGCAAACAAATTCAGAGAGGTATTCCACTTTTAAATCGGGTAAAAATTTCAAAAGTTATGGGATAAGCAGTGCTGGGATCTGGTCACTTTTCTGCAAACCCATTTTTTGCAAATTTTGACAGGTCGGGGGTCATAAAAAATTACAAAATATTGACCAAAAATTCGAAAATAAACCAATAATGCAGCTAGATAGATATTTTAATAGCAAATTCAGAGAGGTATTCCACTTTTAAATCGGGTAAAAATTTCAAAAGGTTTGGGATAAGCAGTGCTGGGATCTGGTCACTTTTCTGCAAACCCATTTTTTGCAAATTTTGACAGGTCGGGGGTCATAAAAAATTACAAAATATTGACCAAAAATTCGAAAATAACCAATAAATAGGTAGATATTTTAACAACAAATTCAGAGAGGTATTCCACTTTTAAATCGGGTAAAAATTTCAAAAGTTATGGGCTAAGCAGTGCTGGGATCTGATCACTTTTCTGCAAACCCATTTTTTGCAAATTTTGACAGGTCGGGGGTCATAAAAAATTACAAAATATTGACCAAAAATTCGAAAATAAACCAATAATGCAGCTAGATAGATATTTTAATAGCAAATTCAGAGAGGTATTCCACTTTTAAATCGGGTAAAAATTTCAAAAGGTTTGGGATAAGCAGTGCTGGGATCTGGTCACTTTTCTGCAAACCCATTTTTTGCAAATTTTGACAGGTCGGGGGTCATAAAAAACTACAAAATATTGACCAAAAATTCGAAAATAAACCAATAATGCAGCTAGATAGGTATTTTAATAACAAATTCAGAGAGGCATTCCACTTTTAAATCGGGTAAAAATTTCAAAAGTTATGGGCTAAGCAGTGCTGGGTTCTGGTCACTTTTCTGCAAACCCATTTTTTGCAAATTTTGACAGGTCGGGGGTCATAAAAAATTACAAAATATTGACCAAAAATTCGAAAATAAACCAATAATGCAGCTAGATAGATATTCGAATAACAAATTCAGAGAGGTATTCCACTTTTAAATCGGGTAAAAATTTCAAAAGTTATGGGCTAAGTAGTGCTGGGATCTGGTCACTTTTCTGCAAACCCATTTTTTGCAAATTTTGACAGGTCGGGGGTCATAAAAAATGACGAAACATTGACCAAAAATTCGAAAATAAACCAATGATGTAGCTAGATAGATTTTTTAATAACAAATTCAGAGAGGCATTCCACTTTTAAATCGGGTAAAAATTTCAAAAGTTATGGGATAAGCAGTGCTGGGATCTGGTCACTTTTCTGCAAACCCATTTTTTTGCAAATTTTGACAGGTCGGGGGTCATAAAAAATTACAAAATATTGACCAAAAATTCGAAAATAAACCAATAATGCAGCTAGATAGATATTTTAACAACAAATTCAGAGAGGTATTCCACTTTTAAATCGGGTAAAAATTTCAAAAGGTTTGGGCTAAGCAGTGCTGGGATCTGGTCACTTTTCTGCAAACCCATTTTTTGCAAATTTTGACAGGTCGGGGGTCATAAAAAAACTAAAAAATATTGACCAAAAATTCGAAAATAAACCAATAATGCAGCTAGATAGATATTTTAATAGCAAATTCAGAGAGGTATTTCACTTTTAAATCGGGTAAAAATTTCAAAAGGTTTGGGATAAGCAGTGCTGGGATCTGGTCACTTTTCTGCAAACCCATTTTTTGCAAATTTTAACAAGTCGGGGGTCATAAAAAACTACAAAATATTGACCAAAAATTCGAAAATAAACCAATAATGCAGCTAGATAGATATTCGAATAACAAATTCAGAGAGGTATTCCACTTTTAAATCGGGTAAAAATTTCAAAAGTTTGGGCTAAGCAGTGCTGGGATCTGGTCACTTTTCTGCAAACCCATTTTTTGCAAATTTTGACAGGTCGGGGGTCATAAAAAATGACGAAACATTGACCAAAAATTCAAAAATAAACCAATGATGTAGCTAGATAGATATTTTAATAACAAATTCAGAGAGGCATTCCACTTTTAAATCGGGTAAAAATTTCAAAAGTTATGGGATAAGCAGTGCTGGGATCTGGTCACTTTTCTGCAAACCCATTTTTTTGCAAATTTTGACAGGTCGGGGGGTCATAAAAAATTACAAAATATTGACCAAAAATTTGAAAATAAACCAATGATGTAGCTAGATAGATATTTTAACAACAAATTCAGAGAGGTATTCCATTTTTAAATCGGGTAAAAATTTCAAAAGTTTGGGCTAAGCAGTGCTGGGATCTGGTCACTTTTCTGCAAACCCATTTTTTGCAAATTTTGACAGGTCGGGGGTCATAAAAAACTAAAAAATATTGACCAAAAATTCGAAAATAAACCAATAATGCAGCTAGATAGATATTTTAATAGCAAATTCAGAGAGGTATTCACTTTTAAATCGGGTAAAAATTTCAAAAGGTTTGGGATAAGCAGTGCTGGGATCTGGTCACTTTTCTGCAAACCCATTTTTTGCAAATTTTAACAAGTCGGGGGTCATAAAAAACTACAAAATATTGACCAAAAATTCGAAAATAAACCAATAATGCAGCTAGATAGATATTCGAATAACAAATTCAGAGAGGTATTCCACTTTTAAATCGGGTAAAAATTTCAAAAGTTTGGGCTAAGCAGCGCTGGGATCTGGTCACTTTTCTGCAAACCCATTTTTTGCAAATTTTGACAGGTCGGGGGTCATAAAAAATTACAAAATATTGACCAAAAATTCGAAAAAAAACCAATAATGCAGCTAGATAGATATTTTAATAGCAAATTCAGAGAGGTATTCACTTTTAAATCGGGTAAAAATTTCAAAAGGTTTGGGATAAGCAGTGCTGGGATCTGGTCACTTTTCTGCAAACCCATTTTTTGCAAATTTTAACAAGTCGGGGGTCATAAAAAACTACAAAATATTAACCAAAAATTCGAAAATAAAGCAATAATGCAGCTAGATAGATATTTTAATAACAAATTCAGAGAGGTATTCCACTTTTAAATCGGGTAAAAATTTCAAAAGTTATGGGCTAAGCAGTGCTGGGTTCTGGTCACTTTTCTGCAAACCCATTTTTTTGCAAATTTTGACAGGTCGGGGGTCATAAAAAATGACGAAACATTGACCAAAAATTCGAAAATAAACCAATGATGTAGCTAGATAGATATTTTAATAACAAATTCAGAGAGGCATTCCACTTTTAAATCGGGTAAAAATTTCAAAAGTTATGGGATAAGCAGTGCTGGGATCTGGTCACTTTTCTGCAAACCCATTTTTTGCAAATTTTGACAGGTCGGGGGTCATAAAAAATTACAAAATATTGACCAAAAATTCGAAAATAAACCAATAATGCAGCTAGATAGATATTCGAATAACAAATTCAGAGAGGTATTCCACTTTTAAATCGGGTAAAAATTTCAAAAGGTTTGGGATAAGCAGTGCTGGGATCTGGTCACTTTTCTGCAAACCCATTTTTTGCAAATTTTAACAAGTCGGGGGTCATAAAAAACTACAAAATATGGACCAAAAATTCGAAAATAAACCAATAATGCAGCTAGATAGATATTTTAATAACAAATTCAGAGAGGTATTCCACTTTTAAATCGGGTAAAAATTTCAAAAGTTAGGGGCTAAGCAGTGCTGGGCTCTGGTCACTTTTCTGCAAACCCATTTTTTGCAAATTTTGACAGGTCGGGGGTCATAAAAAATTACAAAATATTGAGCAAAAATTCGAAAATAAACCAATAATGCAGCTAGATAGATATTCTAATAACAAATTCAGAGAGGTATTCCACTTTTAAATCGGGTAAAAATTTCAAAAGTTATGGGCTAAGCAGTGCTGGGATCTGGTCACTTTTCTGCAAACCCATTTTTGGCAAATTTTGACAGGTCGGGGGTCATAAAAAACTACAAAATATTGACCAAAAATTCGAAAATAAACCAATAATGCAGCTAGATAGATATTCGAATAACAAATTCAGAGAGGTATTCCACTTTTAAATCGGGTAAAAATTTCAAAAGTTTGGGCTAAGCAGTGCTGGGATCTGGTCACTTTTCTGCAAACCCATTTTTTGCAAATTTTGACAGGTCGGGGGTCATAAAAAATGACGAAACATTGACCAAAAATTCGAAAATAAACCAATGATGTAGCTAGATAGATATTTTAATAACAAATTCAGAGAGGCATTCCACTTTTAAATCGGGTAAAAATTTCAAAAGTTATGGGATAAGCAGTGCTGGGATCTGGTCACTTTTCTGCAAACCCATTTTTTGCAAATTTTGACAGGTCGGGGGTCATAAAAAATGACGAAACATTGACCAAAAATTCGAAAATAAACCAATGATATAGCTAGATAGATATTTTAATAACAAATTCAGAGAGGCATTCCACTTTTAAATCGGGTAAAAATTTCAAAAGTTATGGGATAAGCAGTGCTGGGATCTGGTCACTTTTCTGCAAACCCATTTTTTTGCAATTTTTGACAGGTCGGGGGTCATAAAAAATTACAAAATATTGACCAAAAATTCGAAAATAAACCAATAATGCAGCTAGATAGATATTTTAATAGCAAATTCAGAGAGGTATTCCACTTTTAAATCGGGTAAAAATTTCAAAAGGTTTGGGCTAAGCAGTGCTGGGTTCTGGTCACTTTTCTGCAAACCCATTTTTTGCAAATTTTGACAGGTCGGGGGTCATAAAAAATTACAAAATATTGACCAAAAATTCGAAAATAAACCAATAATGCAGCTAGATAGATATTCGAATAACAAATTCAGAGAGGTATTCCACTTTTAAATCGGGTAAAAATTTCAAAAGTTATGGGCTAAGTAGTGCTGGGATCTGGTCACTTTTCTGCAAACCCATTTTTTGCAAATTTTGACAGGTCGGGGGTCATAAAAAATGACGAAACATTGACCAAAAATTCGAAAATAAACCAATGATGTAGCTAGATAGATTTTTTAATAACAAATTCAGAGAGGCATTCCACTTTTAAATCGGGTAAAAATTTCAAAAGTTATGGGATAAGCAGTGCTGGGATCTGGTCACTTTTCTGCAAACCCATTTTTTGCAAATTTTGACAGGTCGGGGGTCATAAAAAACTAAAAAATATTGACCAAAAATTCGAAAATAAACCAATAATGCAGCTAGATAGATATTTTAATAGCAAATTCAGAGAGGTATTTCACTTTTAAATCGGGTAAAAATTTCAAAAGGTTTGGGATAAGCAGTGCTGGGATCTGGTCACTTTTCTGCAAACCCATTTTTTGCAAATTTTAACAAGTCGGGGGTCATAAAAAACTACAAAATATTGACCAAAAATTCGAAAATAAACCAATAATGCAGCTAGATAGATATTCGAATAACAAATTCAGAGAGGTATTCCACTTTTAAATCGGGTAAAAATTTCAAAAGTTTGGGCTAAGCAGCGCTGGGATCTGGTCACTTTTCTGCAAACCCATTTTTTGCAAATTTTGACAGGTCGGGGGTCATAAAAAATTACAAAATATTGACCAAAAATTCGAAAATAAACCAATAATGCAGCTAGATAGATATTTTAACAACAAATTCAGAGAGGTATTCCACTTTTAAATCGGGTAAAAATTTCAAAAGTTTGGGCTAAGCAGTGCTGGGATCTGGTCACTTTTCTGCAAACCCATTTTTTGCAAATTTTAACAAGTCGGGGGTCATAAAAAACTACAAAATATTGACCAAAAATTCGAAAATAAACCAATAATGCAGCTAGATAGATATTTTAATAACAAATTCAGAGAGGCATTCCACTTTTAAATCGGGTAAAAATTTCAAAAGTTATGGGATAAGCAGTGCTGGGTTCTGGTCACTTTTCTGCAAACCCATTTTTTTGCAAATTTTGACAGGTCGGGGGTCATAAAAAATTACAAAATATTGACCAAAAATTCGAAAATAAACCAATAATGCAGCTAGATAGATATTTTAATAGCAAATTCAGAGAGGTATTCCACTTTTAAATCGGGTAAAAATTTCAAAAGGTTTGGGCTAAGCAGTGCTGGGTTCTGGTCACTTTTCTGCAAACCCATTTTTTGCAAATTTTGACAGGTCGGGGGTCATAAAAAATTACAAAATATTGACCAAAAATTCGAAAATAAACCAATAATGCAGCTAGATAGATATTTTAATAGCAAATTCAGAGAGGTATTCCACTTTTAAATCGGGTAAAAATTTCAAAAGGTTTGGGATAAGCAGTGCTGGGATCTGGTCACTTTTCTGCAAACCCATTTTTTGCAAATTTCGACAGGTCGGGGGTCATAAAAAATGACAAAACATTGACCAAAAATTCGAAAATAAACCAATGATGTAGCTAGATAGATATTTTAATAGCAAATTCAGAGAGGTATTCCACTTTTAAATCGGGTAAAAATTTCAAAAGGTTTGGGCTAAGCAGTGCTGGGTTCTGGTCACTTTTCTGCAAACCCATTTTTTGCAAATTTTGACAGGTCGGGGGTCATAAAAAATTACAAAATATTGACCAAAAATTCGAAAATAAACCAATAATGCAGCTAGATAGATATTCGAATAACAAATTCAGAGAGGCATTCCACTTTTAAATCGGGTAAAAATTTCAAAAGTTATGGGATAAGCAGTGCTGGGATCTGGTCACTTTTCTGCAAACCCATTTTTTGCAAATTTTGACAGGTCGGGGGTCATAAAAAACTAAAAAATATTGACCAAAAATTCGAAAATAAACCAATAATGCAGCTAGATAGATATTTTAATAACAAATTCAGAGAGGTATTTCACTTTTAAATCGGGTAAAAATTTCAAAAGGTTTGGGCTAAGCAGTGCTGGGATCTGGTCACTTTTCTGCAAACCCATTTTTTGCAAATTTTAACAAGTCGGGGGTCATAAAAAACTACAAAATATTGACCAAAAATTCGAAAATAAACCAATAATGCAGCTAGATAGATATTCGAATAACAAATTCAGAGAGGTATTCCACTTTTAAATCGGGTAAAAATTTCAAAAGTTTGGGCTAAGCAGCGCTGGGATCTGGTCACTTTTCTGCAAACCCATTTTTTTGCAAATTTTGACAGGTCGGGGGGTCATAAAAAATTACAAAATATTGACCAAAAATTCGAAAATAAACCAATAATGCAGCTAGATAGATATTTTAACAACAAATTCAGAGAGGTATTCCACTTTTAAATCGGGTAAAAATTTCAAAAGTTTGGGCTAAGCAGTGCTGGGATCTGGTCACTTTTCTGCAAACCCATTTTTTGCAAATTTTAACAGGTCGGGGGTCATAAAAAACTACAAAATATTGACCAAAAATTCGAAAATAAACCAATAATGCAGCTAGATAGATATTCGAATAACAAATTCAGAGAGGTATTCCACTTTTAAATCGGGTAAAAATTTCAAAAGTTTGGGCTAAGCAGCGCTGGGATCTGGTCACTTTTCTGCAAACCCATTTTTTGCAAATTTTGACAGGTCGGGGGTCATAAAAAATTACAAAATATTGACCAAAAATTCGAAAATAAACCAATAATGCAGCTAGATAGATATTTTAACAACAAATTCAGAGAGGTATTCCACTTTTAAATCGGGTAAAAATTTCAAAAGTTTGGGCTAAGCAGTGCTGGGATCTGGTCACTTTTCTGCAAACCCATTTTTTGCAAATTTTAACAAGTCGGGGGTCATAAAAAACTACAAAATATTGACCAAAAATTCGAAAATAAACCAATAATGCAGCTAGATAGATATTTTAATAACAAATTCAGAGAGGCATTCCACTTTTAAATCGGGTAAAAATTTCAAAAGTTATGGGATAAGCAGTGCTGGGTTCTGGTCACTTTTCTGCAAACCCATTTTTTTGCAATTTTTGACAGGTCGGGGGTCATAAAAAATTACAAAATATTGACCAAAAATTCGAAAATAAACCAATAATGCAGCTAGATAGATATTTTAATAGCAAATTCAGAGAGGTATTCCACTTTTAAATCGGGTAAAAATTTCAAAAGGTTTGGGCTAAGCAGTGCTGGGTTCTGGTCACTTTTCTGCAAACCCATTTTTTGCAAATTTTGACAGGTCGGGGGTCATAAAAAATTACAAAATATTGACCAAAAATTCGAAAATAAACCAATAATGCAGCTAGATAGATATTCGAATAACAAATTCAGAGAGGTATTCCACTTTTAAATCGGGTAAAAATTTCAAAAGTTATGGGCTAAGTAGTGCTGGGATCTGGTCACTTTTCTGCAAACCCATTTTTTGCAAATTTTGACAGGTCGGGGGTCATAAAAAATGACGAAACATTGACCAAAAATTCGAAAATAAACCAATGATGTAGCTAGATAGATTTTTTAATAGCAAATTCAGAGAGGTATTCCACTTTTAAATCGGGTAAAAATTTCAAAAGGTTTGGGCTAAGCAGTGCTGGGTTCTGGTCACTTTTCTGCAAACCCATTTTTTGCAAATTTTGACAGGTCGGGGGTCATAAAAAATTACAAAATATTGACCAAAAATTCGAAAATAAACCAATAATGCAGCTAGATAGATATTCGAATAACAATTTCAGAGAGGTATTCCACTTTTAAATCGGGTAAAAATTTCAAAAGTTATGGGATAAGCAGTGCTGGGATCTGGTCACTTTTCTGCAAACCCATTTTTTGCAAATTTTGACAGGTCGGGGGTCATAAAAAATTACAAAATATTGACCAAAAATTCGAAAATAAACCAATAATGCAGCTAGATAGATATTCTAATAACAAATTCAGAGAGGTATTCCACTTTTAAATCGGGTAAAAATTTCAAAAGTTATGGGCTAAGCAGTGCTGGGATCTGGTCACTTTTCTGCAAACCCATTTTTTGCAAATTTTGACAGGTCGGGGGTCATAAAAAATTACAAAATATTGACCAAAAATTCGAAAATAAACCAATAATGCAGCTAGATAGATATTCGAATAACAAATTCAGAGAGGTATTCCACTTTTAAATCGGGTAAAAATTTCAAAAGTTATGGGCTAAGCAGTGCTGGGATCTGGTCACTTTTCTGCAAACCCATTTTTTGCAAATTTTGACAGGTCGGGGGTCATAAAAAATGACGAAACATTGACCAAAAATTCGAAAATAAACCAATGATGTAGCTAGATAGATATTTTAATAACAAATTCAGAGAGGTATTCCACTTTTAAATCGGGTAAAAATTTCAAAAGTTTGGGCTAAGCAGTGCTGGGATCTGGTCACTTTTCTGCAAACCCATTTTTTTGCAAATTTTGACAAGTCGGGGGTCATAAAAAACTACAAAATATTGACCAAAAATTCGAAAATAAACCAATAATGCAGCTAGATAGATATTTTAATAACAAATTCAGAGAGGTATTCCACTTTTAAATCGGGTAAAAATTTCAAAAGTTATGGGCTAAGCAGTGCTGGGTTCTGGTCACTTTTCTGCAAACCCATTTTTTGCAAATTTTGACAGGTCGGGGGTCATAAAAAATTACAAAATATTGACCAAAAATTAAAATAATGAGCTAGATAGATATTTTAATAACAAATTTAGAGAGGGATCTTTTTAAAATGGGGAAAAATTTAAAAATTTTTGGTTAGAGTTGGGTTTTTTTTTTTTTTTGACAGGTCGGGGTCTAAATTACAAAATATGCCAAAAATTCGAAAATAAACCAATAATGCAGCTAGATAGATATTTGAATAACAAATTCAGAGAGGTATTCCACTTTTAAATCGGGTAAAAATTTCAAAAGTTATGGGCTAAGCAGTGCTGGGATCTGGTCACTTTTCTGCAAACCCATTTTTTTGCAAATTTTGACAGGTCGGGGGTCATAAAAAATGACGAAACATTGACCAAAAATTCGAAAATAAACCAATGATGTAGCTAGATAGATATTTTAATAACAAATTCAGAGAGGTATTCCACTTTTAAATCGGGTAAAAATTTCAAAAGTTTGGGCTAAGCAGTGCTGGGATCTGGTCACTTTTCTGCAAACCCATTTTTTGCAAATTTTGACAGGTCGGGGGTCATAAAAAATTACAAAATATTGACCAAAAATTCGAAAATAAACCAATAATGCAGCTAGATAGATATTTTAACAACAAATTCAGAGAGGTATTCCACTTTTAAATCGGGTAAAAATTTCAAAAGTTTGGGCTAAGCAGTGCTGGGATCTGGTCACTTTTCTGCAAACCCATTTTTTGCAAATTTTGACAGGTCGGGGGTCATAAAAAACTAAAAATATTGACCAAAAATTCGAAAATAAACCAATAATGCAGCTAGATAGATATTTTAACAACAAATTCAGAGAGGTATTCCACTTTTAAATCGGGTAAAAATTTCAAAAGTTATGGGCTAAGCAGTGCTGGGATCTGGTCACTTTTCTGCAAACCCATTTTTTGCAAATTTTGACAGGTCGGGGGTCATAAAAAACTACAAAATATTGACCAAAAATTCGAAAATAAACCAATAATGCAGCTAGATAGATATTTGAATAACAAATTCAGAGAGGTATTCCACTTTTAAATCGGGTAAAAATTTCAAAAGTTTGGGCTAAGCAGTGCTGGGATCTGGTCACTTTTCTGCAAACCCATTTTTTGCAAATTTTGACAGGTCGGGGGTCATAAAAAATGACAAAACATTGACCAAAAATTCGAAAATAAACCAATGATGTAGCTAGATAGATATTTTAATAACAAATTCAGAGAGGCATTCCACTTTTAAATCGGGTAAAAATTTCAAAAGTTATGGGATAAGCAGTGCTGGGATCTGGTCACTTTTCTGCAAACCCATTTTTTTGCAAATTTTGACAGGTCGGGGGTCATAAAAAATTACAAAATATTGACCAAAAATTCGAAAATAAACCAATAATGCAGCTAGATAGATATTTTAACAACAAATTCAGAGAGGTATTCCACTTTTAAATCGGGTAAAAATTTCAAAAGTTTGGGCTAAGCAGTGCTGGGATCTTGTCACTTTTCTGCAAACCCATTTTTTTGCAAATTTTGACAGGTCGGGGGTCATAAAAAATTACAAAATATTGACCAAAAATTCGAAAATAAACCAATAATGCAGCTAGATAGATATTTTAACAACAAATTCAGAGAGGTATTCCACTTTTAAATCGGGTAAAAATTTCAAAAGTTATGGGCTAAGCAGTGCTGGGATCTGGTCACTTTTCTGCAAACCCATTTTTTGCAAATTTTGACAGGTCGGGGGTCATAAAAAATTACAAAATATTGACCAAAAATTCGAAAATAAACCAATAATGCAGCTAGATAGATATGTTAATAGCAAATTCAGAGAGGTATTCCACTTTTAAATCGGGTAAAAATTTCAAAAGGTTTGGGATAAGCAGTGCTGGGATCTGGTCACTTTTCTGCAAACCCATTTTTTGCAAATTTTAACAAGTCGGGGGGTCATAAAAAAACTACAAAATATTGACCAAAAATTCGAAAATAAACCAATAATGCAGCTAGAAAGATATTTTAATAACAAATTCAGAGAGGTATTCCACTTTTAAATCGGGTAAAAATTTCAAAAGTTATGGGCTAAGCAGTGCTGGGTTCTGGTCACTTTTCTGCAAACCCATTTTTTGCAAATTTTGACAGGTCGGGGGGTCATAAAAAATTACAAAATATTGACCAAAAATTGGAAAATAAACCAATAATGCAGCTAGATAGATATTCGAATAACAAATTCAGAGAGGTATTCCACTTTTAAATCGGGTAAAAACTTCAAAAGTTATGGGCTAAGCAGTGCTGGGATCTGGTCACTTTTCTGCAAACCCATTTTTTGCAAATTTTGACAGGTCGGGGGTCATAAAAAATGACGAAACATTGACCAAAAATTCGAAAATAAACCAATGATGTAGCTAGATAGATATTTTAATAACAAATTCAGAGAGGCATTCCACTTTTAAATCGGGTAAAAATTTCAAAAGTTATGGGATAAGCAGTGCTGGGATCTGGTCACTTTTCTGCAAACCCATTTTTTTGCAAATTTTGACAGGTCGGGGGGTCATAAAAAATGACGAAACATTGACCAAAAATTCGAAAATAAACCAATGATGTAGCTAGATAGATATTTTAATAACAAATTCAGAGAGGCATTCCACTTTTAAATCGGGTAAAAATTTCAAAAGTTTGGGCTAAGCAGTGCTGGGATCTGGTCACTTTTCTGCAAACCCATTTTTTGCAAATTTTGACAGGTCGGGGGTCATAAAAAATGACGAAACATTGACCAAAAATTCGAAAATAAACCAATGATGTAGCTAGATAGATATTTTAATAACAAATTCAGAGAGGCATTCCACTTTTAAATCGGGTAAAAATTTCAAAAGTTATGGGATAAGCAGTGCTGGGATCTGGTCACTTTTCTGCAAACCCATTTTTTTGCAAATTTTGACAGGTCGGGGGTCATAAAAAATTACAAAATATTGACCAAAAATTCGAAAATAAACCAATAATGCAGCTAGATAGATATTCGAATAACAAATTCAGAGAGGTATTCCACTTTTAAATCGGGTAAAAATTTCAAAAGTTTGGGCTAAGCAGTGCTGGGATCTGGTCACTTTTCTGCAAACCCATTTTTTGCAAATTTTGACAGGTCGGGGGTCATAAAAAATTACAAAATATTGACCAAAAATTCGAAAATAACCAATAAATAGATAGATATTTTAACAACAAATTCAGAGAGGTATTCCACTTTTAAATCGGGTAAAAATTTCAAAAGTTATGGGCTAAGCAGTGCTGGGATCTGGTCACTTTTCTGCAAACCCATTTTTTTGCAAATTTTGACAGGTCGGGGGTCATAAAAAATGACGAAACATTGACCAAAAATTCGAAAATAAACCAATGATGTAGCTAGATAGATATTTTAATAACAAATTCAGAGAGGCATTCCACTTTTAAATCGGGTAAAAATTTCAAAAGTTATGGGATAAGCAGTGCTGGGATCTGGTCACTTTTCTGCAAACCCATTTTTTGCAAATTTTGACAGGTCGGGGGTCATAAAAAATGACGAAACATTGACCAAAAATTCGAAAATAAACCAATGATGTAGCTAGATAGATATTTTAATAACAAATTCAGAGAGGCATTCCACTTTTAAATCGGGTAAAAATTTCAAAAGTTATGGGATAAGCAGTGCTGGGATCTGGTCACTTTTCTGCAAACCCATTTTTTGCAAATTTTGACAGGTCGGGGGTCATAAAAAATGACGAAACATTGACCAAAAATTCGAAAATAAACCATAACGATGTAGCTAGATAGATATTTTAATAACAAATTCAGAGAGGCATTCCACTTTTAAATCGGGTAAAAATTTCAAAAGTTTGGGCTAAGCAGTGCTGGGATCTGGTCACTTTTCTGCAAACCCATTTTTTTTGCAAATTTTGACAGGTCGGGGGTCATAAAAAATTACAAAATATTGACCAAAAATTCGAAAATAAACCAATAATGCAGCTAGATAGATATTTTAATAGCAAATTCAGAGAGGTATTCCACTTTTAAATCGGGTAAAAATTTCAAAAGGTTTGGGATAAGCAGTGCTGGGATCTGGTCACTTTTCTGCAAACCCATTTTTTGCAAATTTTGACAGGTCGGGGGTCATAAAAACTTACAAAATATTGACCAAAAATTCGAAAATAAACCAATAATGCAGCTAGATAGATATTTTAATAACAAATTCAGAGAGGCATTCCACTTTTTAATCGGGTAAAAAATTTAAAAGTTATGGGGGAAACAGTGGTGGGGGGTTATTTTTTTTCTGCAAACCCATTTTTTGCAAATTTTGACAGGTCGGGGGTCATAAAAAATTACAAAATATTGACCAAAAATTCGAAAATAAACCAATAATGCAGCTAGATAGATATTTTAATAACAAATTCAGAGAGGTATTCCACTTTTAAATCGGGTAAAAATTTCAAAAGTTATGGGCTAAGCAGTGCTGGGATCTGGTCACTTTTCTGCAAACCCATTTTTTGCAAATTTTGACAGGTCGGGGGTCATAAAAAATTACAAAATATTGACCAAAAATTCGAAAATAAACCAATAATGCAGCTAGATAGATATTTTAATAACAAATTCAGAGAGGTATTCCACTTTTAAATCGGGTAAAAATTTCAAAAGGTTTGGGCTAAGCAGTGCTGGGATCTGGTCACTTTTCTGCAAACCCATTTTTTGCAAATTTTGACAGGTCGGGGGTCATAAAAAATTACAAAATATTGACCAAAAATTCGAAAATAAACCAATAATGCAGCTAGATAGATATTTTAATAACAAATTCAGAGAGGTATTCCACTTTTAAATCGGGTAAAAATTTCAAAAGTTATGGGCTAAGCAGTGCTGGGTTCTGGTCACTTTTCTGCAAACCCATTTTTTTGCAAATTTTGACAGGTCGGGGGTCATAAAAAATTACAAAATATTGACCAAAAATTCGAAAATAAACCAATAATGCAGCTAGATAGATATTTTAATAACAAATTCAGAGAGGTATTCCACTTTTAAATCGGGTAAAAATTTCAAAAGTTATGGGCTAAGCAGTGCTGGGTTCTGGTCACTTTTCTGCAAACCCATTTTTTTGCAAATTTTGACAGGTCGGGGGTCATAAAAAATTACAAAATATTGACCAAAAATTCGAAAATAAACCAATAATGCAGCTAGATAGATATTTTAATAACAAATTCAGAGAGGCATTCCACTTTTAAATCGGGTAAAAATTTCAAAAGTTATGGGCTAAGCAGTGCTGGGATCTGGTCACTTTTCTGCAAACCCATTTTTTGCAAATTTTGACAGGTCGGGGGTCATAAAAAACTACAAAATATTGACCAAAAATTCGAAAATAAACCAATAATGCAGCTAGATAGATATTTTAATAACAAATTCAGAGAGGTATTCCACTTTTAAATCGGGTAAAAATTTCAAAAGTTATGGGCTAAGCAGTGCTGGGATCTGGTCACTTTTCTGCAAACCCATTTTTTGCAAATTTTGACAGGTCGGGGGGTCATAAAAAATGACGAAACATTGACCAAAAATTCGAAAATAAACCAATGATGTAGCTAGATAGATATTTTAATAACAAATTCAGAGAGGCATTCCACTTTTAAATCGGGTAAAAATTTCAAAAGTTTGGGCTAAGCAGTGCTGGGATCTGGTCACTTTTCTGCAAACCCATTTTTTTGCAAATTTTGACAGGTCGGGGGTCATAAAAAATTACAAAATATTGACCAAAAATTCGAAAATAAACCAATAATGCAGCTAGATAGATATTTTAATAACAAATTCAGAGAGGCATTCCACTTTTAAATCGGGTAAAAATTTCAAAAGTTATGGGCTAAGCAGTGCTGGGATCTGGTCACTTTTCTGCAAACCCATTTTTTTGCAAATTTTGACAGGTCGGGGGTCATAAAAAATTACAAAATATTGACCAAAAATTCGAAAATAAACCAATAATGCAGCTAGATAGATATTCTAATAACAAATTCAGAGAGGTATTCCACTTTTAAATCGGGTAAAAATTTCAAAAGTTATGGGCTAAGCAGTGCTGGGATCTGGTCACTTTTCTGCAAACCCATTTTTTGCAAATTTTGACAGGTCGGGGGTCATAAAAAATTACAAAATATTGACCAAAAATTCGAAAATAAACCAATAATGCAGCTAGATAGATATTTTAATAACAAATTCAGAGAGGTATTCCACTTTTAAATCGGGTAAAAATTTCAAAAGTTATGGGCTAAGCAGTGCTGGGATCTGGTCACTTTTCTGCAAACCCATTTTTTTGCAAATTTTGACAGGTCGGGGGTCATAAAAAATTACAAAATATTGACCAAAAATTCGAAAATAAACCAATAATGCAGCTAGATAGATATTTTAATAACAAATTCAGAGAGGTATTCCACTTTTAAATCGGGTAAAAATTTCAAAAGTTATGGGCTAAGCAGTGCTGGGATCTGGTCACTTTTCTGCAAACCCATTTTTTTGCAAATTTTGACAGGTCGGGGGTCATAAAAAATTACAAAACATTGACCAAAAATTCGAAAATAAACCAATGATGTAGCTAGATAGATATTTTAATAACAAATTCAGAGAGGCATTCCACTTTTAAATCGGGTAAAAATTTCAAAAGTTATGGGATAAGCAGTGCTGGGATCTGGTCACTTTTCTGCAAACCCATTTTTTGCAAATTTTGACAGGTCGGGGGTCATAAAAAATTACAAAATATTGACCAAAAATTCGAAAATAAACCAATAATGCAGCTAGATAGATATTTTAATAACAAATTCAGAGAGGTATTCCACTTTTAAATCGGGTAAAAATTTCAAAAGTTTGGGCTAAGCAGTGCTGGGATCTGGTCACTTTTCTGCAAACCCATTTTTTGCAAATTTTGACAGGTCGGGGGTCATAAAAAATTACAAAATATTGACCAAAAATTCGAAAATAAACCAATAATGCAGCTAGATAGATATTTTAACAACAAATTCAGAGAGGTATTCCACTTTTAAATCGGGTAAAAATTTCAAAAGTTTGGGCTAAGCAGTGCTGGGATCTGGTCACTTTTCTGCAAACCCATTTTTTTGCAAATTTTGACAGGTCGGGGGTCATAAAAAATTACAAAATATTGACCAAAAATTCGAAAATAAACCAATAATGCAGCTAGATAGATATTTTAATAACAAATTCAGAGAGGTATTCCACTTTTAAATCGGGTAAAAATTTCAAAAGTTATGGGCTAAGCAGTGCTGGGATCTGGTCACTTTTCTGCAAACCCATTTTTTTGCAAATTTTGACAGGTCGGGGGTCATAAAAAATGACGAAACATTGACCAAAAATTCGAAAATAAACCAATGATGTAGCTAGATAGATATTTTAATAACAAATTCAGAGAGGCATTCCACTTTTAAATCGGGTAAAAATTTCAAAAGTTATGGGATAAGCAGTGCTGGGATCTGGTCACTTTTCTGCAAACCCATTTTTTTGCAAATTTTGACAGGTCGGGGGTCATAAAAAATGACGAAACATTGACCAAAAATTCGAAAATAAACCAATGATGTAGCTAGATAGATATTTTAATAACAAATTCAGAGAGGTATTCCACTTTTAAATCGGGTAAAAATTTCAAAAGTTTGGGCTAAGCAGTGCTGGGATCTGGTCACTTTTCTGCAAACCCATTTTTTGCAAATTTTGACAGGTCGGGGGTCATAAAAAACTACAAAATATTGACCAAAAATTCGAAAATAAACCAATAATGCAGCTAGATAGATATTTTAATAACAAATTCAGAGAGGTATTCCACTTTTAAATCGGGTAAAAATTTCAAAAGTTATGGGCTAAGCAGTGCTGGGATCTGGTCACTTTTCTGCAAACCCATTTTTTGCAAATTTTGACAGGTCGGGGGTCATAAAAAATTACAAAATATTGACCAAAAATTCGAAAATAAACCAATAATGCAGCTAGATAGATATTTTAATAGCAAATTCAGAGAGGTATTCCACTTTTAAATCGGGTAAAAATTTCAAAAGGTTTGGGCTAAGCAGTGCTGGGATCTGGTCACTTTTCTGCAAACCCATTTTTTGCAAATTTTAACAGGTCGGGGGTCATAAAAAACTACAAAATATTGACCAAAAATTCGAAAATAAACCAATAATGCAGCTAGATAGATATTTTAATAACAAATTCAGAGAGGCATTCCACTTTTAAATCGGGTAAAAATTTCAAAAGTTATGGGCTAAGCAGTGCTGGGTTCTGGTCACTTTTCTGCAAACCCATTTTTTTGCAAATTTTGACAGGTCGGGGGTCATAAAAAATTACAAAATATTGACCAAAAATTCGAAAATAAACCAATAATGCAGCTAGATAGATATTTGAATAACAAATTCAGAGAGGTATTCCACTTTTAAATCGGGTAAAAATTTCAAAAGTTATGGGCTAAGCAGTGCTGGGATCTGGTCACTTTTCTGCAAACCCATTTTTTGCAAATTTTGACAGGTCGGGGGTCATAAAAAATGACGAAACATTGACCAAAAATTCGAAAATAAACCAATGATGTAGCTAGATAGATATTTTAATAACAAATTCAGAGAGGTATTCCACTTTTAAATCGGGTAAAAATTTCAAAAGTTATGGGATAAGCAGTGCTGGGATCTGGTCACTTTTCTGCAAACCCATTTTTTTGCAAATTTTGACAGGTCGGGGGTCATAAAAAATGACGAAACATTGACCAAAAATTCGAAAATAAACCAATGATGTAGCTAGATAGATATTTTAATAACAAATTCAGAGAGGCATTCCACTTTTAAATCGGGTAAAAATTTCAAAAGTTTGGGCTAAGCAGTGCTGGGATCTGGTCACTTTTCTGCAAACCCATTTTTTTGCAAATTTTGACAGGTCGGGGGGTCATAAAAAATTACAAAACATTGACCAAAAATTCGAAAATAAACCAATGATGTAGCTAGATAGATATTTTAATAACAAATTCAGAGAGGCATTCCACTTTTAAATCGGGTAAAAATTTCAAAAGTTATGGGCTAAGCAGTGCTGGGATCTGGTCACTTTTCTGCAAACCCATTTTTTTTGCAAATTTTGACAGGTCGGGGGGTCATAAAAAACTACAAAATATTGACCAAAAATTCGAAAATAAACCAATAATGCAGCTAGATAGATATTTTAATAACAAATTCAGAGAGGTATTCCACTTTTAAATCGGGTAAAAATTTCAAAAGGTTTGGGCTAAGCAGTGCTGGGATCTGGTCACTTTTCTGCAAACCCATTTTTTGCAAATTTTGACAGGTCGGGGGTCATAAAAAATTACAAAATATTGACCAAAAATTCGAAAATAAACCAATAATGCAGCTAGATAGATATTTTAACAACAAATTCAGAGAGGCATTCCACTTTTAAATCGGGTAAAAATTTCAAAAGTTATGGGATAAGCAGTGCTGGGATCTGGTCACTTTTCTGCAAACCCATTTTTTTTGCAAATTTTGACAGGTCGGGGGTCATAAAAAATGACGAAACATTGCCCAAAAATTCGAAAATAAACCAATGATGTAGCTAGATAGATATTTTAATAACAAATTCAGAGAGGCATTCCACTTTTAAATCGGGTAAAAATTTCAAAAGTTATGGGATAAGCAGTGCTGGGATCTGGTCACTTTTCTGCAAACCCATTTTTTTGCAAATTTTGACAGGTCGGGGGTCATAAAAAATGACGAAACATTGACCAAAAATTCGAAAATAAACCAATGATGTAGCTAGATAGATATTTTAATAACAAATTCAGAGAGGCATTCCACTTTTAAATCGGGTAAAAATTTCAAAAGTTATGGGATAAGCAGTGCTGGGATCTGGTCACTTTTCTGCAAACCCATTTTTTTGCAAATTTTGACAGGTCGGGGGGTCATAAAAAATGACGAAACATTGACCAAAAATTCGAAAATAAACCAATGATGTAGCTAGATAGATATTTTAATAACAAATTCAGAGAGGTATTCCACTTTTAAATCGGGTAAAAATTTCAAAAGTTTGGGCTAAGCAGTGCTGGGATCTGGTCACTTTTCTGCAAACCCATTTTTTTTGCAAATTTTGACAGGTCGGGGGTCATAAAAAATTACAAAATATTGACCAAAAATTCGAAAATAAACCAATAATGCAGCTAGATAGATATTTTAATAGCAAATTCAGAGAGGCATTCCACTTTTAAATCGGGTAAAAATTTCAAAAGGTTTGGGATAAGCAGTGCTGGGATCTGGTCACTTTTCTGCAAACCCATTTTTTGCAAATTTTGACAGGTCGGGGGGTCATAAAAAACTACAAAATATTGACCAAAAATTCGAAAATAAACCAATAATGCAGCTAGATAGATATTTTAATAACAAATTCAGAGAGGCATTCCACTTTTAAATCGGGTAAAAATTTCAAAAGTTATGGGCTAAGCAGTGCTGGGTTCTGGTCACTTTTCTGCAAACCCATTTTTTGCAAATTTTGACAGGTCGGGGGTCATAAAAAATTACAAAATATTGACCAAAAATTCGAAAATAAACCAATAATGCAGCTAGATAGATATTCGAATAACAAATTCAGAGAGGTATTCCACTTTTAAATCGGGTAAAAATTTCAAAAGTTATGGGCTAAGTAGTGCTGGGATCTGGTCACTTTTCTGCAAACCCATTTTTTGCAAATTTTGACAGGTCGGGGGTCATAAAAAATGACGAAACATTGACCAAAAATTCGAAAATAAACCAATGATGTAGCTAGATAGATTTTTTAATAACAAATTCAGAGAGGCATTCCACTTTTAAATCGGGTAAAAATTTCAAAAGTTATGGGATAAGCAGTGCTGGGATCTGGTCACTTTTCTGCAAACCCATTTTTTTGCAAATTTTGACAGGTCGGGGGTCATAAAAAATTACAAAATATTGACCAAAAATTCGAAAATAAACCAATAATGCAGCTAGATAGATATTTTAACAACAAATTCAGAGAGGTATTCCACTTTTAAATCGGGTAAAAATTTCAAAAGTTTGGGCTAAGCAGTGCTGGGATCTGGTCACTTTTCTGCAAACCCATTTTTTGCAAATTTTGACAGGTTGGGGGTCATAAAAAACTAAAAAATATTGACCAAAAATTCGAAAATAAACCAATAATGCAGCTAGATAGATATTTTAATAGCAAATTCAGAGAGGTATTTCACTTTTAAATCGGGTAAAAATTTCAAAAGGTTTGGGATAAGCAGTGCTGGGATCTGGTCACTTTTCTGCAAACCCATTTTTTGCAAATTTTAACAAGTCGGGGGTCATAAAAAACTACAAAATATTGACCAAAAATTCGAAAATAAACCAATAATGCAGCTAGATAGATATTCGAATAACAAATTCAGAGAGGTATTCCACTTTTAAATCGGGTAAAAATTTCAAAAGTTTGGGCTAAGCAGCGCTGGGATCTGGTCACTTTTCTGCAAACCCATTTTTTGCAAATTTTGACAGGTCGGGGGTCATAAAAAATTTAAAAATATTGACCAAAAATTCGAAAATAAACCAATAATGCAGCTAGATAGATATTTTAATAGCAAATTCAGAGAGGTATTCCACTTTTAAATCGGGTAAAAATTTCAAAAGGTTTGGGATAAGCAGTGCTGGGATCTGGTCACTTTTCTGCAAACCCATTTTTTGCAAATTTTAACAAGTCGGGGGTCATAAAAAACTACAAAATATTGACCAAAAATTCGAAAATAAACCAATAATGCAGCTAGATAGATATTTTAATAACAAATTCAGAGAGGTATTCCACTTTTAAATCGGGTAAAAATTTCAAAAGTTATGGGCTAAGCAGTGCTGGGTTCTGGTCACTTTTCTGCAAACCCATTTTTTTGCAAATTTTGACAGGTCGGGGGTCATAAAAAATGACGAAACATTGACCAAAAATTCGAAAATAAACCAATGATGTAGCTAGATAGATATTTTAATAACAAATTCAGAGAGGCATTCCACTTTTAAATCGGGTAAAAATTTCAAAAGTTATGGGATAAGCAGTGCTGGGATCTGGTATTCCACTTTTAAATCGGGTAAAAATTTCAAAAGTTTGGGCTAAGCAGTGCTGGGATCTGGTCACTTTTCTGCAAACCCATTTTTTGCAAATTTTGACAGGTCGGGGGTCATAAAAAATGACGAAACATTGACCAAAAATTCGAAAATAAACCAATGATGTAGCTAGATAGATATTTTAATAACAAATTCAGAGAGGCATTCCACTTTTAAATCGGGTAAAAATTTCAAAAGTTATGGGATAAGCAGTGCTGGGATCTGGTCACTTTTCTGCAAACCCATTTTTTTTGCAAATTTTGACAGGTCGGGGGTCATAAAAAATTACAAAATATTGACCAAAAATTCGAAAATAAACCAATAATGCAGCTAGAAAGATATTTTAATAACAAATTCAGAGAGGTATTCCACTTTTAAATCGGGTAAAAATTTCAAAAGGTTTGGGCTAAGCAGTCCTGGGTTCTGGTCACTTTTCTGCAAACCCATTTTTTGCAAATTTTGACAGGTCGGGGGTCATAAAAAATTACAAAATATTGACCAAAAATTCGAAAATAAACCAATAATGCAGCTAGATAGATATTCGAATAACAAATTCAGAGAGGTATTCCACTTTTAAATCGGGTAAAAATTTCAAAAGTTATGGGCTAAGCAGTGCTGGGATCTGGTCACTTTTCTGCAAACCCATTTTTTGCAAATTTTGACAGGTCGGGGGTCATAAAAAATTACAAAATATTGACCAAAAATTCGAAAATAAACCAATAATGCAGCTAGATAGATATTTTAATAGCAAATTCAGAGAGGTATTCCACTTTTAAATCGGGTAAAAATTTCAAAAGGTTTGGGCTAAGCAGTGCTGGGATCTGGTCACTTTTCTGCAAACCCATTTTTTGCAAATTTTAACAGGTCGGGGGTCATAAAAAACTACAAAATATTGACCAAAAATTCGAAAATAAACCAATAATGCAGCTAGATAGATATTTTAATAACAAATTCAGAGAGGTATTCCACTTTTAAATCGGGTAAAAATTTCAAAAGTTATGGGCTAAGCAGTGCTGGGTTCTGGTCACTTTTCTGCAAACCCATTTTTTGCAAATTTTGACAGGTCGGGGGTCATAAAAAATTACAAAATATTGACCAAAAATTCGAAAATAAACCAATAATGCAGCTAGATAGATATTCGAATAACAAATTCAGAGAGGTATTCCACTTTTAAATCGGGTAAAAACTTCAAAAGTTATGGGCTAAGCAGTGCTGGGATCTGGTCACTTTTCTGCAAACCCATTTTTTGCAAATTTTGACAGGTCGGGGGTCATAAAAAATGACGAAACATTGACCAAAAATTCGAAAATAAACCAATGATGTAGCTAGATAGATATTTTAATAACAAATTCAGAGAGGCATTCCACTTTTAAATCGGGTAAAAATTTCAAAAGTTATGGGATAAGCAGTGCTGGGATCTGGTCACTTTTCTGCAAACCCATTTTTTTGCAAATTTTGACAGGTCGGGGGTCATAAAAAATGACGAAACATTGACCAAAAATTCGAAAATAAACCAATGATGTAGCTAGATAGATATTTTAATAACAAATTCAGAGAGGCATTCCACTTTTAAATCGGGTAAAAATTTCAAAAGTTTGGGCTAAGCAGTGCTGGGATCTGGTCACTTTTCTGCAAACCCATTTTTTTTGCAAATTTTGACAGGTCGGGGGTCATAAAAAATTACAAAATATTGACCAAAAATTCGAAAATAAACCAATGATGCAGCTAGATAGATATTTTAACAACAAATTCAGAGAGGTATTCCACTTTTAAATCGGGTAAAAATTTCAAAAGTTTGGGCTAAGCAGTGCTGGGAAAAATGCAAACCCATTTTTTGCAAATTTTGACAGGTCGGGGGTCATAAAAAATTACAAAATATTGACCAAAAATTCGAAAATAAACGAATAATGCAGCTAGATAGATATTTTAACAACAAATTCAGAGAGGTATTCCACTTTTAAATCGGGTAAAAATTTCAAAAGTTATGGGCTAAGCAGTGCTGGGATCTGGTCACTTTTCTGCAAACCCATTTTTTGCAAATTTTGACAGGTCGGGGGTCATAAAAAATTACAAAATATTGACCAAAAATTCGAAAATAAACCAATGATGCAGCTAGATAGATATTTTAATAACAAATTCAGAGAGGTATTCCACTTTTAAATCGGGTAAAAATTTCAAAAGTTATGGGCTAAGCAGTGCTGGGATCTGGTCACTTTTCTGCAAACCCATTTTTTGCAAATTTTAACAAGTCGGGGGTCATAAAAAACTACAAAATATTGACCAAAAATTCGAAAATAAACCAATAATGCAGCTAGAAAGATATTTTAATAACAAATTCAGAGAGGTATTCCACTTTTAAATCGGGTAAAAATTTCAAAAGTTATGGGCTAAGCAGTGCTGGGATCTGGTAACTTTTCTGCAAACCCATTTTTTGCAAATTTTGACAGGTTGGGGGTCATAAAAAATTACAAAATATTGACCAAAAATTCGAAAATAAACCAATGATGCAGTTAGATAGATATTCTAATAACAATTTCAGAGAGGTATTCCACTTTTAAATCGGGTAAAAATTTCAAAAGTTTGGGCTAAGCAGTGCTGGGATCTGGTCACTTTTCTGCAAACCCATTTTTTGCAAATTTTGACAGGTCGGGGGTCATAAAAAATTACAAAATATTGACAAAAAATTCGAAAATAAACCAATAATGCAGCTAGATAGATATTTTAATAACAAATTCAGAGAGGTATTCCACTTATAAATCGGGTAAAAATTTCAAAAGTTATAGGCTAAGCAGTGCTGGGATCTGGTCACTTTTCTGCAAACCCATTTTTTGGAAATTTTGACAGGTCGGGGGTCATAAAAAATTACAAAATATTGACCAAAAATTCGAAAATAAACCAATGATGCAGCTAGATAGATATTTTAATAACAAATTCAGAGAGGTATTCCACTTTTAAATCGGGTAAAAATTTCAAAAGTTATGGGCTAAGCAGTGCTGGGATCTGGTCACTTTTCTGCAAACCCATTTTTTGAAAATTTTAAACAAGTCGGGGGTCATAAAAAACTACAAAATATTGACCAAAAATTCGAAAATAAACCAATAATGCAGCTAGAAAGATATTTTAATAACAAATTCAGAGAGGTATTCCACTTTTAAATCGGGTAAAAATTTCAAAAGTTATGGGCTAAGCAGTGCTGGGTTCTGGTCACTTTTCTGCAAACCCATTTTTTGCAAATTTTGACAGGTCGGGGGTCATAAAAAATGACGAAACATTGACCAAAAATTCGAAAATAAACCAATGATGTAGCTAGATAGATATTTTAATAACAAATTCAGAGAGGCATTCCACTTTTAAATCGGGTAAAAATTTCAAAAGTTATGGGATAAGCAGTGCTGGGATCTGGTCACTTTTCTGCAAACCCATTTTTTTGCAAATTTTGACAGGTCGGGGGTCATAAAAAATTACAAAATATTGACCAAAAATTCGAAAATAAACCAATAATGCAGCTAGATAGATATTTTAACAACAAATTCAGAGAGGTATTCCACTTTTAAATCGGGTAAAAATTTCAAAAGTTTGGGCTAAGCAGTGCTGGGATCTGGTCAATTTTCTGCAAACTCATTTTTTGCAAATTTTGACAGGTCGGGGGTCATAAAAAATTACAAAATATTGACCAAAAATTCGAAAATAAACCAATAATGCAGCTAGATAGATATTTTAATAGCAAATTCAGAGAGGTATTCCACTTTTAAATCGGGTAAAAATTTCAAAAGGTTTGGGATAAGCAGTGCTGGGATCTGGTCACTTTTCTGCAAACCCATTTTTTGCAAATTTTAACAAGTCGGGGGTCATAAAAAACTACAACATAACAACCAAAAATTCGAAAATAAACCAATAATGCAGCTAGATAGATATTCGAATAACAAATTCAGAGAGGTATTCCACTTTTAAATCGGGTAAAAATTTCAAAAGTTATGGGCTAAGCAGTGCTGGGTTCTGGTCACTTTTCTGCAAACCCATTTTTTGCAAATTTTGACAGGTCGGGGGTCATAAAAAATTACAAAATATTGACCAAAAATTCGAAAATAAACCAATAATGCAGCTAGATAGATATTTTAATAACAAATTCAGAGAGGTATTCCACTTTTAAATCGGGTAAAAATTTCAAAAGTTATGGGCTAAGCAGTGCTGGGATCTGGTCACTTTTCTGCAAACCCATTTTTTTGCAAATTTTGACAGGTCGGGGGTCATAAAAAATTACAAAATATTGACCAAAAATTCGAAAATAAACCAATAATGCAGCTAGATAGATATTTTAATAACAAATTCAGAGAGGTATTCCACTTTTAAATCGGGTAAAAATTTCAAAAGTTTGGGCTAAGCAGTGCTGGGATCTGGTCACTTTTCTGCAAACCCATTTTTTGCAAATTTTAACAAGTCGGGGGTCATAAAAAACTACAAAATATTGACCAAAAATTCGAAAATAAACCAATAATGCAGCTAGATAGATATTTTAATAACAAATTCAGAGAGGTATTCCACTTTTAAATCGGGTAAAAATTTCAAAAGTTATGGGCTAAGCAGTGCTGGGTTCTGGTCACTTTTCTGCAAACCCATTTTTTGCAAATTTTAACAAGTCGGGGGTCATAAAAAACTACAAAATATTGACCAAAAATTCGAAAATAAACCAATAATGCAGCTAGATAGATATTTTAATAACAAATTCAGAGAGGTATTCCACTTTTAAATCGGGTAAAAATTTCAAAAGTTATGGGCTAAGCAGTGCTGGGTTCTGGTCACTTTTCTGCAAACCCATTTTTTGCAAATTTTGACAGGTCGGGGGTCATAAAAAATTACAAAATATTGACCAAAAATTCGAAAATAAACCAATAATGCAGCTAGATAGATATTCTAATAACAAATTCAGAGAGGTATTCCACTTTTAAATCGGGTAAAAATTTCAAAAGTTATGGGCTAAGCAGTGCTGGGATCTGGTCACTTTTCTGCAAACCCATTTTTTGCAAATTTTGACAGGTCGGGGGTCATAAAAAATTACAAAATATTGACCAAAAATTCGAAAATAAACCAATAATGCAGCTAGATAGATATTCTAATAACAAATTCAGAGAGGTATTCCACTTTTAAATCGGGTAAAAATTTCAAAAGGTTATGGGATAAGCAGTGCTGGGATCTGGTCACTTTTCTGCAAACCCATTTTTTGCAAATTTTAACAAGTCGGGGGTCATAAAAAACTACAACATAACAACCAAAAATTCGAAAATAAACCAATAATGCAGCTAGATAGATATTCGAATAACAAATTCAGAGAGGTATTCCACTTTTAAATCGGGTAAAAATTTCAAAAGTTATGGGCTAAGCAGTGCTGGGTTCTGGTCACTTTTCTGCAAACCCATTTTTTGCAAATTTTGACAGGTCGGGGGTCATAAAAAATGACGAAACATTGACCAAAAATTCGAAAATAAACCAATGATGTAGCTAGATAGATATTTTAATAACAAATTCAGAGAGGTATTCCACTTTTAAATCGGGTAAAAATTTCAAAAGTTATGGGATAAGCAGTGCTGGGATCTGGTCACTTTTCTGCAAACCCATTTTTTTGCAAATTTTGACAGGTCGGGGGGTCATAAAAAACTACAAAATATTGACCAAAAATTCGAAAATAAACCAATAATGCAGCTAGATAGATATTTTAATAACAAATTCAGAGAGGTATTCCACTTTTAAATCGGGTAAAAATTTCAAAAGTTATGGGCTAAGCAGTGCTGGGATCTGGTCACTTTTCTGCAAACCCATTTTTTGCAAATTTTGACAGGTCGGGGGTCATAAAAAACTACAAAATATTGACCAAAAATTCGAAAATAAACCAATAATGCAGCTAGATAGATATTCTAATAACAAATTCAGAGAGGTATTCCACTTTTAAATCGGGTAAAAATTTCAAAAGTTATGGGCTAAGCAGTGCTGGGTTCTGGTCACTTTTCTGCAAACCCATTTTTTGCAAATTTTGACAGGTCGGGGGGTCATAAAAAATTACAAAATATTGACCAAAAATTCGAAAATAATCCAATAATGCAGCTAGATAGATATTTCGAATAACAAATTCAGAGAGGTATTCCACTTTTAAATCGGGTAAAAATTTCAAAAGTTATGGGCTAAGCAGTGCTGGGATCTGGTCACTTTTCTGCAAACCCATTTTTTGCAAATTTTGACAGGTCGGGGGGTCATAAAAAATGACGAAACATTGACCAAAAATTCGAAAATAAACCAATGATGTAGCTAGATAGATATTTTAATAACAAATTCAGAGAGGCATTCCACTTTTAAATCGGGTAAAAATTTCAAAAGTTATGGGATAAGCAGTGCTGGGATCTGGTCACTTTTCTGCAAACCCATTTTTTTGCAAATTTTGACAGGTCGGGGGTCATAAAAAACTACAAAATATTTACCAAAAATTCGAAAATAAACCAATAATGCAGCTAGATAGATATTCTAATAACAAATTCAGAGAGGTATTCCACTTTTAAATCGGGTAAAAATTTCAAAAGTTATGGGCTAAGCAGTGCTGGGATCTGGTCACTTTTCTGCAAACCCATTTTTTGCAAATTTTGACAGGTCGGGGGTCATAAAAAACTACAAAATATTGACCAAAAATTCGAAAATAAACCAATAATGCAGCTAGATAGATATTCTAATAACAAATTCAGAGAGGTATTCCACTTTTAAATCGGGTAAAAATTTCAAAAGTTATGGGCTAAGCAGTGCTGGGTTCTGGTCACTTTTCTGCAAACCCATTTTTTGCAAATTTTGACAGGTCGGGGGGTCATAAAAAATTACAAAATATTGACCAAAAATTCGAAAATAAACCAATAATGCAGCTAGATAGATATTCGAATAACAAATTCAGAGAGGTATTCCACTTTTAAATCGGGTAAAAATTTCAAAAGTTATGGGCTAAGCAGTGCTGGGATCTGGTCACTTTTCTGCAAACCCATTTTTTTGCAAATTTTAACAGGTCGGGGGTCATAAAAAACTACAAAATATTGACCAAAAAATTCGAAAATAAACCAATAATGCAGCTAGATAGATATTCGAATAACAAATTCAGAGAGGTATTCCACTTTTAAATCGGGTAAAAATTTCAAAAGTTATGGGCTAAGCAGTGCTGGGATCTGGTCACTTTTCTGCAAACCCATTTTTTGCAAATTTTGACAGGTCGGGGGTCATAAAAAATTACAAAATATTGACCAAAAATTCGAAAATAAACCAATAATGCAGCTAGATAGATATTCTAATAACAAATTCAGAGAGGTATTCCACTTTTAAATCGGGTAAAAATTTCAAAAGTTTGGGCTAAGCAGTGCTGGGATCTGGTCACTTTTCTGCAAACCCATTTTTTGCAAATTTTGACAGGTCGGGGGTCATAAAAAATTACAAAATATTGACCAAAAATTCGAAAATAAACCAATAATGCAGCTAGATAGATATTCTAATAACAAATTCAGAGAGGTATTCCACTTTTAAATCGGGTAAAAATTTCAAAAGTTATGGGCTAAGCAGTGCTGGGATCTGGTCACTTTTCTGCAAACCCATTTTTTGCAAATTTTGACAGGTCGGGGGTCATAAAAAATTAAAAAATATTGACCAAAAATTCGAAAATAAACCAATAATGCAGCTAGATAGATATTCTAATAACAAATTCAGAGAGGTATTCCACTTTTAAATCGGGTAAAAATTTCAAAAGGTTTGGGATAAGCAGTGCTGGGATCTGGTCACTTTTCTGCAAACCCATTTTTTGCAAATTTTAACAAGTCGGGGGTCATAAAAAACTACAAAATATTGACCAAAAATTCGAAAATAAACCAATAATGCAGCTAGATAGATATTTTAATAACAAATTCAGAGAGGTATTCCACTTTTAAATCGGGTAAAAATTTCAAAAGTTATGGGCTAAGCAGTGCTGGGATCTGGTCACTTTTCTGCAAACCCATTTTTTGCAAATTTTGACAGGTCGGGGGTCATAAAAAATGACGAAATATTGACCAAAAATTCGAAAATAAACCAATGATGTAGCTAGATAGATATTTTAATAACAAATTCAGAGAGGTATTCCACTTTTAAATCGGGTAAAAATTTCAAAAGTTATGGGCTAAGCAGTGCTGGGATCTGGTCACTTTTCTGCAAACCCTTTTTTTGCAAATTTTGACAGGTTGGGGGTCATAAAAAATTACAAAATATTGACCAAAAATTCGAAAATAAACCAATAATGCAGCTAGATAGATATTTTAATAACAAATTCAGAGAGGTATTCCACTTTTAAATCGGGTAAAAATTTCAAAAGTTATGGGCTAAGCAGTGCTGGGATCTGGTCACTTTTCTGCAAACCCATTTTTTGCAAATTTTGACAGGTCGGGGGTCATAAAAAATTACAAAATATTGACCAAAAATTCGAAAATAAACCAATAATGCAGCTAGATAGATATTCGAATAACAAATTCAGAGAGGTATTCCACTTTTAAATCGGGTAAAAATTTCAAAAGTTATGGGCTAAGCAGTGCTGGGTTCTGGTCACTTTTCTGCAAACCCATTTTTTTGCAAATTTTGACAGGTCGGGGGTCATAAAAAACTACAAAATATTGACCAAAAATTCGAAAATAAACCAATAATGCAGCTAGATAGATATTTTAACAACAAATTCAGAGAGGTATTCCACTTTTAAATCGGGTAAAAATTTCAAAAGTTATGGGCTAAGCAGTGCTGGGATCTGGTCACTTTTCTGCAAACCCATTTTTTGCAAATTTTGACAGGTCGGGGGTCATAAAAAATGACGAAACATTGACCAAAAATTCGAAAATAAACCAATGATGTAGCTAGATAGATATTTTAATAACAAATTCAGAGAGGCATTCCACTTTTAAATCGGGTAAAAATTTCAAAAGTTATGGGATAAGCAGTGCTGGGATCTGGTCACTTTTCTGCAAACCCATTTTTTTGCAAATTTTGACAGGTCGGGGGTCATAAAAAACTACAAAATATTTACCAAAAATTCGAAAATAAACCAATAATGCAGCTAGATAGATATTTTAACAACAAATTCAGAGAGGTATTCCACTTTTAAATCGGGTAAAAATTTCAAAAGTTTGGGCTAAGCAGTGCTGGGATCTGGTCACTTTTCTGCAAACCCATTTTTTGCAAATTTTGACAGGTCGGGGGTCATAGAAAATTACAAAATATTGACCAAAAATTCGAAAATAAACCAATAATGCAGCTAAATAGATACTTTAATAACAAATTCAGAGAGGTATTCCACTTTTAAATCGGGTAAAAATTTCAAAAGTTTGGGCTAAGCAGTGCTGGGATCTGGTCACTTTTCTGCAAACCCATTTTTTGCAAATTTTGACAGGTCGGGGGTCATAAAAAATTACAAAATATTGACCAAAAATTCGAAAATAATCCAATAATGCAGCTAGATAGATATTCGAATAACAAATTCAGAGAGGTATTCCACTTTTAAATCGGGTAAAAATTTCAAAAGTTATGGGCTAAGCAGTGCTGGGATCTGGTCACTTTTCTCCAAACCCATTTTTTGCAAATTTTGACAGGTCGGGGGTCATAAAAAACTACAAAATATTGACCAAAAATTCGAAAATAAACCAATAATGCAGCTAGATAGATATTCGAATAACAAATTCAGAGAGGTATTCCACTTTTAAATCGGGTAAAAATTTCAAAAGTTTGGGCTAAGCAGTGCTGGGATCTGGTCACTTTTCTGCAAACCCATTTTTTTGCAAATTTTGACAGGTCGGGGGTCATAAAAAATTACAAAATATTGACCAAAAATTCGAAAATAAACCAATAATGCAGCTAGATAGATATTCGAATAACAAATTCAGAGAGGTATTCCACTTTTTAAATCGGGTAAAAATTTCAAAAGTTTGGGCTAAGCAGTGCTGGGATCTGGTCACTTTTCTGCAAACCCATTTTTTGCAAATTTTGACAGGTCGGGGGTCATAAAAAATTACAAAATATTGACCAAAAATTCGAAAATAAACCAATAATGCAGCTAGATAGATATTCGAATAACAAATTCGAGAGGTATTCCACTTTTAAATCGGGTAAAAATTTCAAAAGTTTGGGCTAAGCAGTGCTGGGATCTGGTCACTTTTCTGCAAACCCATTTTTTGCAAATTTTGACAGGTCAGGGGTCATAAAAAATTAAAAAATATTGACCAAAAATTCGAAAATAAACCAATGATGCAGCTAGATAGATATTTTAATAGCAAATTCAGAGAGGTATTCCACTTTTAAATCGGGTAAAAATTTCAAAAGGTTTGGGATAAGCAGTGCTGGGATCTGGACACTTTTCTGCAAACCCATTTTTTGCAAATTTTAACAAGTCGGGGGTCATAAAAAACTACAAAATATTGACCAAAAATTCGAAAATAAACCAATAATGCAGCTAGATAGATATTTTAATAACAAATTCAGAGAGGTATTCCACTTTTAAATCGGGTAAAAATTTCAAAAGTTATAGGCTAAGCAGTGCTGGGATCTGGTCACTTTTCTGCAAACCCATTTTTTGCAAATTTTGACAGGTCGGGGGTCATAAAAAATGACGAAACATTGACCAAAAATTCGAAAATAAACCAATGATGTAGCTAGATAGATATTTTAATAACAAATTCAGAGAGGCATTCCACTTTTAAATCGAGTAAAAATTTCAAAAGTTATGGGATAAGCAGTGCTGGGATCTGGTCACTTTTCTGCAAACCCTTTTTTTTGCAAATTTTGACAGGTTGGGGGTCATAAAAAATTACAAAATATTGACCAAAAATTCGAAAATAAACCAATAATGCAGCTAGATAGATATTTTAATAACAAATTCAGAGAGGTATTCCACTTTTAAATCGGGTAAAAATTTCAAAAGTTTGGGCTAAGCAGTGCTGGGATCTGGTCACTTTTCTGCAAACCCATTTTTTGCAAATTTTGACAGGTCGGGGGTCATAAAAAACTACAAAATATTGACCAAAAATTCGAAAATAAACCAATAATGCAGCTAGATAGATATTTTAACAACAAATTCAGAGAGGTATTCCACTTTTAAATCGGGTAAAAACTTCAAAAGTTTGGGCTAAGCAGTGCTGGGATCTGGTCACTTTTCTGCAAACCCATTTTTTGCAAATTTTGACAGGTCGGGGGTCATAAAAAACTACAAAATATTGACCAAAAATTCGAAAATAAACCAATAATGCAGCTAGATAGATATTCGAATAACAAATTCAGAGAGGTATTCCACTTTTGAATCGGGTAAAAATTTCAAAAGTTTGGGCTAAGCAGTGCTGGGATCTGGTCACTTTTCTGCAAACCCATTTTTTGCAAATTTTGACAGGTCGGGGGTCATAAAAAATGACGAAACATTGACCAAAAATTCGAAAATAAACCAATGATGTAGCTAGATAGATATTTTAATAACAAATTCAGAGAGGTATTCCACTTTTAAATCGGGTAAAAATTTCAAAAGTTTGGGCTAAGCAGTGCTGGGATCTGGTCACTTTTCTGCAAACCCATTTTTTGCAAATTTTGACAGGTCGGGGGTCATAAAAAACTACAAAATATTGACCAAAAATTCGAAAATAAACCAATAATGCAGCTAGATAGATATTCGAATAACAAATTCAGAGAGGTATTCCACTTTTAAATCGGGTAAAAATTTCAAAAGTTTGGGCTAAGCAGTGCTGGGATCTGGTCACTTTTCTGCAAACCCATTTTTTGCAAATTTTGACAGGTCGGGGGTCATAAAAAATTACAAAATATTGACCAAAAATTCGAAAATAAACCAATAATGCAGCTAGATAGATATTTTAATAACAAATTCAGAGAGGTATTCCACTTTTAAATCGGGTAAAAATTTCAAAAGTTTGGGCTAAGCAGTGCTGGGATCTGGTCACTTTTCTGCAAACCCATTTTTTGCAAATTTTGACAGGTCGGGGGTCATAAAAAACGACAAAATATTGACCAAAAATTCGAAAATAAACCAATAATGCAGCTAGATAGATATTCGAATAACAAATTCAGAGGTATTCCACTTTTAAATCGGGTAAAAATTTCAAAAGTTTGGGCTAAGCAGCGCTGGGATCTGGTCACTTTTCTGCAAACCCTTTTTTGCAAATTTTGACAGGTCGGGGGTCATAAAAAATTACAAAATATTGACCAAAAATTCGAAAAAAAACCAATAATGCAGCTAGATAGATATTTTAATAGCAAATTTAGAGAGGTATTTCACTTTTAAATCGGGTAAAAATTTCAAAAGGTTTGGGATAAGCAGTGCTGGGATCTGGTCACTTTTCTGCAAACCCATTTTTTGCAAATTTTAACAAGTCGGGGGTCACAAAAAATTACAAAATATTGACCAAAAATTCGAAAATAAACCAATGATGCAGCTAGATAGATATTTTAATAACAAATTCAGAGAGGTATTCCACTTTTAAATCGGGTAAAAATTTCAAAAGTTATGGGCTAAGCAGTGCTGGGTTCTGGTCACTTTTCTGCAAACCCATTTTTTGCAAATTTTGACAGGTCGGGGGTCATAAAAAATTACAAAATATTGACCAAAAATTCGAAAATAAACCAATAATGCAGCTAGATAGATATTTTAATAACAAATTCAGAGAGGTATTCCACTTTTAAATCGGGTAAAAATTTCAAAAGTTTGGGCTAAGCAGTGCTGGGATCTGGTCACTTTTCTGCAAACTCATTTTTTGCAAATTTTGACAGGTCGGGGGTCATAAAAAATTACAAAATATTGACCAAAAAATTCGAAAATAAACCAATAATGCAGCTAGATAGATATTTTAATAACAAATTCAGAGAGGTATTCCACTTTTAAATCGGGTAAAAATTTCAAAAGTTTGGGCTTAGCAGTGCTGGGATCTGGTCACTTTTCTGCAAACCCATTTTTTGCAAATTTTGACAGGTCGGGGGTCATAAAAAATTACAAAATATTGACCAAAAATTCGAAAATAAACCAATAATGTAGCTAGATAGATATTTTAACAACAAATTCAGAGAGGTATTCCACTTTTAAATCGGGTAAAAATTTCAAAAGTTATGGGCTAAGCAGTGCTGGGATCTGATCACTTTTCTGCAAACCCATTTTTTGCAAATTTTGACAGGTCGGGGGTCATAAAAAATTACAAAATATTGACCAAAAATTCGAAAATAAACCAATAATGCAGCTAGATAGATATTTTAATAGCAAATTCGAGAGGTATTCCACTTTTAAATCGGGTAAAAATTTCAAAAGTTATGGGCTAAGCAGTGCTGGGATCTGGTCACTTTTCTGCAAACCCATTTTTTGCAAATTTTAACAAGTCGGGGGTCATAAAAAACTACAAAATATTGACCAAAAATTCGAAAATAAACCAATAATGCAGCTAGATAGATATTTTAATAACAAATTCAGAGAGGCATTCCACTTTTAAATCGGGTAAAAATTTCAAAAGTTATGGGCTAAGCAGTGCTGGGTTCTGGTCACTTTTCTGCAAACCCATTTTTTGCAAATTTTGACAGGTCGGGGGGTCATAAAAAATTACAAAATATTGACCAAAAATTCGAAAATAAACCAATAATGCAGCTAGATAGATATTTTAATAGCAAATTCAGAGAGGTATTCCACTTTTAAATCGGGTAAAAATTTCAAAAGGTTTGGGATAAGCAGTGCTGGGATCTGGTCACTTTTCTGCAAACCCATTTTTTGCAAATTTTAACAGGTCGGGGGTCATAAAAAATGACGAAACATTGACCAAAAATTCGAAAATAAACCAATAATGCAGCTAGATAGATATTTTAACAACAAATTCAGAGAGGCATTCCACTTTTAAATCGGGTAAAAATTTCAAAAGTTTGGGCTAAGCAGTGCTGGGATCTGGTCACTTTTCTGCAAACCCATTTTTTGCAAATTTTGACAGGTCGGGGGTCATAAAAAATTAAAAAATATTGACCAAAAATTCGAAAATAAACCAATAATGCAGCTAGATAGATATTTTAATAGCAAATTCAGAGAGGTATTTCACTTTTAAATCGGGTAAAAATTTCAAAAGGTTTGGGATAAGCAGTGCTGGGATCTGGTCACTTTTCTGGAAACCCATTTTTTGCAAATTTTAACAAGTCGGGGGTCATAAAAAACTACAAAATATTGACCAAAAATTCGAAAATAAACCAATAATGCAGCTAGATAGATATTTTAATAACAAATTCAGAGAGGTATTCCACTTTTAAAACGGGTAAAAATTTCAAAAGTTATGGGCTAAGCAGTGCTGGGTTCTGGTCACTTTTGTGCAAACCCATTTTTTGCAAATTTTGACAGGTCGGGGGTCATAAAAAATTACAAAATATTGACCAAAAATTCGAAAATAAACCAATAATGCAGCTAGATAGATATTTTAACAAAAAATTCAGAGAGGTATTCCACTTTTAAATCGG
This sequence comes from Drosophila ficusphila, assembly GCF_018152265.1. Taxonomy (NCBI): domain Eukaryota; kingdom Metazoa; phylum Arthropoda; class Insecta; order Diptera; family Drosophilidae; genus Drosophila; species Drosophila ficusphila. Next base: position 43,500 of record NW_025064174.1, read on the forward strand.
GTAAAAATTTCAAAAGTTTGGGCTAAGCAGTGCTGGGATCTGGTCACTTTTCTGCAAACCTTTTTTTGCAAATTTTGACAGGTCGGGGGTCATAAAAAATGACGAAACATTGACCAAAAATTCGAAAATAAACCAATGATGTAGCTAGATAGATATTTTAATAACAAATTCAGAGAGGCATTCCACTTTTAAATCGGGTAAAAATTTCAAAAGTTATGGGATAAGCAGTGCTGGGATCTGGTCACTTTTCTGCAAACCCATTTTTTTTGCAAATTTTGACAGGTCGGGGGTCATAAAAAATAAAAAAGTATTGACCAAAAATTCGAAAATAAACCAATAATGCAGCTTGATAGATATTTTAACAACAAATTCAGAGAGGTATTCCACTTTTAAATCGGGTAAAAATTTCAAAAGTTTGGGCTAAGCAGTGCTGGGATCTTGTCACTTTTCTGCAAACCCATTTTTGCAAATTTTGACAGGTCGGGGGTCATAAAAAATGACGAAACATTGACCAAAAATTCGAAAATAAACCAATGATGTAGCTAGATAGATATTTTAATAACAAATTCAGAGAGGCATTCCACTTTTAAATCGGGTAAAAATTTCAAAAGTTATGGGATAAGCAGTGCTGGGATCTGGTCACTTTTCTGCAAACCCATTTTTTTGCAAATTTTGACAGGTCGGGGGTCATAAAAAATTACAAAATATTGACCAAAAATTCGAAAATAAACCAATAATGCAGCTAGATAGATATTTTAATAACAAATTCAGAGAGGTATTCCACTTTTAAATCGGGTAAAAATTTCAAAAGTTATGGGCTAAGCAGTGCTGGGATCTGGTCACTTTTCTCCAAACCCATTTTTTGCAAATTTTGACAGGTCGGGGGTCATAAAAAACTACAAAATATTGACCAAAAATTCGAAAATAAACCAATAATGCAGCTAGATAGATATTCGAATAACAAATTCAGAGAGGTATTCCACTTTTAAATCGGGTAAAAATTTCAAAAGTTTGGGCTAAGCAGTGCTGGGATCTGGTCACTTTTCTGCAAACCCATTTTTTGCAAATTTTGACAGGTCGGGGGTCATAAAAAATGACGAAACATTGACCAAAAATTCGAAAATAAACCAATGATGTAGCTAGATAGATATTTTAATAACAAATTCAGAGAGGCATTCCACTTTTAAATCGGGTAAAAATTTCAAAAGTTATGGGATAAGCAGTGCTGGGATCTGGTCACTTTTCTGCAAACCCATTTTTTTGCAAATTTTGACAGGTCGGGGGTCATAAAAAATTACAAAATATTGACCAAAAATTCGAAAATAAACCAATAATGCAGCTAGATAGATATTCGAATAACAAATTCAGAGAGGTATTCCACTTTTAAATCGGGTAAAAATTTCAAAAGTTATGGGCTAAGCAGTGCTGGGATCTGGTCACTTTTCTGCAAACCCATTTTTTGCAAATTTTGACAGGTCGGGGGTCATAAAAAATTACAAAATATTGACCAAAAATTCGAAAATAAACCAATAATGCAGCTAGATAGATATTTTAATAGCAAATTCAGAGAGGTATTCCACTTTTAAATCGGGTAAAAATTTCAAAAGGTTTGGGATAAGCAGTGCTGGGATCTGGTCACTTTTCTGCAAACCCATTTTTTGCAAATTTTAACAAGTCGGGGTCATAAAAAACTACAAAATATTGACCAAAAATTCGAAAATAAACCAATAATGCAGCTAGATAGATATTTTAATAACAAATTCAGAGAGGCATTCCACTTTTAAATCGGGTAAAAATTTCAAAAGTTATGGGCTAAGCAGTGCTGGGTTCTGGTCACTTTTCTGCAAACCCATTTTTTGCAAATTTTGACAGGTCGGGGGTCATAAAAAATTACAAAATATTGACCAAAAATTCGAAAATAAACCAATAATGCAGCTAGATAGATATTTTAATAGCAAATTCAGAGAGGTATTCCACTTTTAAATCGGGTAAAAATTTCAAAAGGTTTGGGATAAGCAGTGCTGGGATCTGGTCACTTTTCTGCAAACCCATTTTTTGCAAATTTTAACAAGTCGGGGGTCATAAAAAACTACAAAATATTGACCAAAAATTCGAAAATAAACCAATAATGCAGCTAGATAGATATTTTAATAACAAATTCAGAGAGGCATTCCACTTTTAAATCGGGTAAAAATTTCAAAAGTTATGGGCTAAGCAAATCTGGGTTCTGGTCACTTTTCTGCAAACCCATTTTTTGCAAATTTTGACAGGTCGGGGGTCATAAAAAATTACAAAATATTGACCAAAAATTCGAAAATAAACCAATAATGCAGCTAGATAGATATTTTAACAACAAATTCAGAGAGGTATTCCACTTTTAAATCGGGTAAAAATTTCAAAAGTTATGGGCTAAGTAGTGCTGGGATCTGGTCACTTTTCTGCAAACCCATTTTTTGCAAATTTTGACAGGTCGGGGGTCATAAAAAATGACGAAACATTGACCAAAAATTCGAAAATAAACCAATGATGTAGCTAGATAGATTTTTTAATAACAAATTCAGAGAGGCATTCCACTTTTAAATCGGGTAAAAATTTCAAAAGTTATGGGATAAGCAGTGCTGGGATCTGGTCACTTTTCTGCAAACCCATTTTTTGCAAATTTTGACAGGTCGGGGGTCATAAAAAACTACAAAATATTGACCAAAAATTCGAAAATAAACCAATAATGCAGCTAGATAGATATTTTAACAACAAATTCAGAGAGGTATTCCACTTTTAAATCGGGTAAAAATTTCAAAAGTTTGGGCTAAGCAGTGCTGGGATCTGGTCACTTTTCTGCAAACCCATTTTTTGCAAATTTTGACAGGTCGGGGGTCATAAAAAATGACGAAACATTGACCAAAAATTCGAAAATAAACCAATAATGCAGCTAGATAGATATTTTAACAACAAATTCAGAGAGGCATTCCACTTTTAAATCGGGTAAAAATTTCAAAAGTTTGGGCTAAGCAGTGCTGGGATCTGGTCACTTTTCTGCAAACCCATTTTTTGCAAATTTTGACAGGTCGGGGGTCATAAAAAATTAAAAAATATTGACCAAAAATTCGAAAATAAACCAATAATGCAGCTAGATAGATATTTTAATAGCAAATTCAGAGAGGTATTTCACTTTTAAATCGGGTAAAAATTTCAAAAGGTTTGGGATAAGCAGTGCTGGGATCTGGTCACTTTTCTGGAAACCCATTTTTTGCAAATTTTAACAAGTCGGGGGTCATAAAAAACTACAAAATATTGACCAAAAATTCGAAAATAAACCAATAATGCAGCTAGATAGATATTTTAATAACAAATTCAGAGAGGTATTCCACTTTTAAAACGGGTAAAAATTTCAAAAGTTATGGGCTAAGCAGTGCTGGGTTCTGGTCACTTTTGTGCAAACCCATTTTTTGCAAATTTTGACAGGTCGGGGGTCATAAAAAATTACAAAATATTGACCAAAAATTCGAAAATAAACCAATAATGCAGCTAGATAGATATTTTAACAAAAAATTCAGAGAGGTATTCCACTTTTAAATCGGGTAAAAATTTCAAAAGTTTGGGCTAAGCAGTGCTGGGATCTGGTCACTTTTCTGCAAACCTTTTTTTGCAAATTTTGACAGGTCGGGGGTCATAAAAAATGACGAAACATTGACCAAAAAATTCGAAAATAAACCAATGATGTAGCTAGATAGATATTTTAATAACAAATTCAGAGAGGCATTCCACTTTTAAATCGGGTAAAAATTTCAAAAGTTATGGGATAAGCAGTGCTGGGATCTGGTCACTTTTCTGCAAACCCATTTTTTTTGCAAATTTTGACAGGTCGGGGGTCATAAAAAATAAAAAAGTATTGACCAAAAAATTCGAAAATAAACCAATAATGCAGCTTGATAGATATTTTAACAACAAATTCAGAGAGGTATTCCACTTTTAAATCGGGTAAAAATTTCAAAAGTTTGGGCTAAGCAGTGCTGGGGTCTTGTCACTTTTCTGCAAACCCATTTTTTGCAAATTTTGACAGGTCGGGGGTCATAAAAAATGACGAAACATTGACCAAAAATTCGAAAATAAACCAATGATGTAGCTAGATAGATATTTTAATAACAAATTCAGAGAGGCATTCCACTTTTAAATCGGGTAAAAATTTCAAAAGTTATGGGATAAGCAGTGCTGGGATCTGGTCACTTTTCTGCAAACCCATTTTTTTTGCAAATTTTGACAGGTCGGGGGTCATAAAAAATTACAAAATATTGACCAAAAATTCGAAAATAAACCAATAATGCAGCTAGATAGATATTTTAATAACAAATTCAGAGAGGTATTCCACTTTTAAATCGGGTAAAAATTTCAAAAGTTATGGGCTAAGCAGTGCTGGGATCTGGTCACTTTTCTGCAAACCCATTTTTGCAAATTTTGACAGGTCGGAGTCATAAAAAACTACAAAATATTGACCAAAAATTCGAAAATAAACCAATAATGCAGCTAGATAGATATTCGAATAACAAATTCAGAGAGGTATTCCACTTTTAAATCGGGTAAAAATTTCAAAAGTTTGGGCTAAGCAGTGCTGGGATCTGGTCACTTTTCTGCAAACCCATTTTTGCAAATTTTGACAGGTCGAGGGTCATAAAAAATGACGAAACATTGACCAAAAATTCGAAAATAAACCAATGATGTAGCTAGATAGATATTTTAATAACAAATTCAGAGAGGCATTCCACTTTTAAATCGGGTAAAAATTTCAAAAGTTATGGGATAAGCAGTGCTGGGATCTGGTCACTTTTCTGCAAACCCATTTTTTGCAAATTTTGACAGGTCGGGGTCATAAAAAATTACAAAATATTGACCAAAAATTCGAAAATAAACCAATAATGCAGCTAGATAGATATTTTAATAGCAAATTCAGAGAGGTATTCCACTTTTAAATCGGGTAAAAATTTCACCCGACCTGTCAAAATTTGCAAAAAATGGGTTTGCAGAAAAGTGACCAGATCCCAGCACTGCTTAGCCCATAACTTTTGAAATGTTTACCCGATTTAAAAGTGGAACACCTCTCTGAATTTGTTATTAAAATATCTATCTAGCTGCATTATTGGTTTATTTTCGAATTTTTGGTTGATATTTTGTAATTTTTTATGACCCCCGACCTGTGAAAATTTGCAAGAAATGGGTTTGCAGAAAAGTGACCAGATTCCAGCACTGCTTAGCCCAAACTTTTGAAATTTTTACCCGATTTAAAAGTGGAAACCTCTCTGAATTTGTTATTAAAATATCTATCTAGCTGCATCATTGGTTTATTTTCGAATTTTTGGTCAATATTTTGTAATTTTTTATGACCCCCGACTTGTCAAAATTTGCAAAAATGGGTTTGCAGAAAATTGACCAGATCCCAGCACTGCTTAGCCCATAACTTTTGAAATTTTTACCCGATTTAAAAGTGGAATACCACTCTGAATTTGTTATTAAAATATCTATCTAGCTGCATTATTGGTTTATTTTCGAATTTTTGGTCAATATTTTGTAATTTTTTATGACCTCCGACCTGTCAAAATTTGCAAAAAATGGGTTTCCAGAAAAGTGACCAGATCCCAGCACTGCTTAGCCCATAACTTTTGAAATTTTTACCCGATTTAAAAGTGGAATACCTCTCTGAATTTGTTATTAAAATATCTATCTAGCTGCATTATTGGTTTATTTTCGAATTTTTGGTCAATATTTTGTAATTTTTATGACCCCCGACCTGTCAAAATTTGCAAAAAATGGGTTTGCAGAAAAGTGACCAGATCCCAGCACTGCTTAACCCATAACTTTTGAAATTTTTACCCGATTTAAAAGTGGAACACCTCTCTGAATTTGTTATTAAAATATCTATCTATCTGCATCATTGGTTTATTTTCGAATTTTTGGTCAATATTTTGTAATTTTTTATGACCCCCGACTTGTCAAAATTTGCAAAAAATGGGTTTGTAGAAAATTGACCAGATCCCAGCACTGCTTAGCCCATAACTTTTAAAATTTTTACCCGATTTAAAAGTGGAATACCACTCTGAATTTGTTATTAAAATATCTATCTAGCTGCATTATTGGTTTATTTTCGAATTTTTGGTCAATATTTTGTAATTTTTTATGACCCCCGACCTGTCAAAATTTGCAAAAAATGGGTTTCCAGAAAAGTGACCAGATCCCAGCACTGCTTAGCCTAAACTTTTAAAATTTTTACCCGATTTAAAAGTGGAATACCTCTCTGAATTTGTTATTAAAATATCTATCTAGCTGCATCATTGGTTTATTTTCGAATTTTTTGTCAATATTTTGTAATTTTTTATGACCTCCGACCTGTCAAAATTTAAAAAAAATGGGTTTGCAGAAAAGTGACCAGATCCCAGCACTGCTTAGCCCATAACTTTTGAAATTTTTACCCGATTTAAAAGTGGAATACATCTCTGAATTTGTTATTAAAATATCTATCTAGCTCAATCATTGGTTTATTTTCGAATTTTTTGTCAATATTTTGTAATTTTTTATGACCCCCGACCTGTCAAAATTTGCAAAAAATGGGTTTCCAGAAAAGTGACCAGATCCCAGCACTGCTTAGCCCAAACTTTTGAAATTTTTACCCGATTTAAAAGTGGAATACCTCTCTGAATTTGTTATTAGAATATCTATCTAGCTGCATTATTGGTTTATTTTCGAATTTTTGGTCAATATTTTGTAATTTTTTATGACCCCCGACCTGTCAAAATTTGCAAAAAAATGGGTTTGCAGAAAAGTGACCAGATCCCAGCACTGCTTAGCCCATAACTTTTGAAATGTTTACCCGATTTAAAAGTGGAATACCACTCTGAATTTGTTATTAAAATATCTATCTAGCTGCATTATTGGTTTATTTTCAAATTCTTGGTTGATATTTTGTAATTTTTTATGACCCCCGACCTGTGAAAATTTGCAAGAAATGGGTTTGCAGAAAAGTGACCAGATCCCAGCACTGCTTAGCCCAAACTTTTGAAATTTTTACCCGATTTAAAAGTGGAATACCTCTCTGAATTTGTTATTAGAATATCTATCTAGCTGCATTATTGGTTTATTTTCGAATTTTTGGTCAATATTTTGTAATTTTTTATGACCCCCGACCTGTCAAAATTTGCAAAAATGGGTTTGCAGAAAAGTGACCAGATCCCAGCACTGCTTAGCCCATAACTTTTGAAATGTTTACCCGATTTAAAAGTGGAATACCTCTCTGAATTTGTTATTAAAATATCTATCTAGCTGCATTATTGGTTTATTTTCGAATTTTTGGTCAATATTTTGTAATTTTTTATGACCCCCGACCTGTGAAAATTTGCAAGAAATGGGTTTGCAGAAAAGTGACCAGATCCCAGCACTGCTTAGCCCATAACTTTTGAAATGTTTACCCGATTTAAAAGTGGAATACCACTCTGAATTTGTTATTAAAATATCTATCTAGCTGCATTATTGGTTTATTTTCGAATTTTTGGTCAATATTTTGTAATTTTTTATGACCCCCGACCTGTCAAAATTTGCAAAAAATGGGTTTCCAGAAAAGTGACCAGATCCCAGCACTGCTTAGCCCAAACTTTTGAAATTTTTACCCGATTTAAAAGTGGAATACCTCTCTGAATTTGTTATTAAAATATCTATCTAGCTGCATTATTGGTTTATTTTCGAATTTTTGGTCAATATTTTGTAATTTTTATGACCCCCGACCTGTCAAAATTTGCAAAAAATGGGTTTGCAGAAAAGTGACCAGATCCCAGCACTGCTTAGCCCAAACTTTTGAAATTTTTACCCGATTTAAAAGTGGAATACCTCTCTGAATTTGTTATTAGAATATCTATCTAGCTGCATTATTGGTTTATTTTCGAATTTTTGGTCAATATTTTGTAATTTTTTATGACCCCCGACCTGTCAAAATTTGCAAAAAAATGGGTTTGCAGAAAAGTGACCAGATCCCAGCACTGCTTAGCCCATAACTTTTGAAATGTTTACCCGATTTAAAAGTGGAATACCTCTCTGAATTTGTTATTAAAATATCTATCTAGCTGCATTATTGGTTTATTTTCGAATTTTTGGTCAATATTTTGTAATTTTTTATGACCCCCGACCTGTCCAATTTTGCAAAAAATGGGTTTGCAGAAAAGTGACCAGATCCCAGCACTGCTTAGCCCATAACTTTTGAAATTTTTACCCGATTTAAAAGTGGAACACCTCTCTGAATTTGTTATTAAAATATCTATCTAGCTGCATTATTGGTTTATTTTCGAATTTTAGGTTAATATTTTGTAATTTTTTATGACCTCCGACCTGTCAAAATTTAAAAAAAAATGGGTTTGCAGAACGTGACCAGATCCCAGCACTGCTTAGCCCATAACTTTTGAAATTTTTACCCGATTTAAAAGTGGAATACCTCTCTGAATTTGTTATTAAAATATCTATCTAGCTGCATTATTGGTTTATTTTCGAATTTTAGGTTAATATTTTGTAATTTTTTATGACCTCCGACCTGTCAAAATTAAAAAAAAAATGGGTTTGCAGAAAAATGACCAGATCCCAGCACTGCTTAGCCCATAACTTTTGAAATTTTTACCCGATTTAAAAGTGGAACACCTCTCTGAATTTGTTATTAAAATATCTATCTAGCTGCATTATTGGTTTATTTTCGAATTTTAGGTTGATATTTTGTAATTTTTTATGACCCCCGACCTGTGAAAATTTGCAAGAAATGGGTTTGCAGAAAAGTGACCAGATCCCAGCACTGCTTAGCCCATAACTTTTGAAATTTTTACCCGATTTAAAAGTGGAATACCTCTCTGAATTTGTTATTAAAATATCTATCTAGCTGCATCATTGGTTTATTTTCGAATTTTTTGTCAATATTTTGTAATTTTTTATGACCCCCGACCTGTCAAAATTTGCAAAAAATGGGTTTGCAGAAAAGTGACCAGATCCCAGCACTGCTTAGCCCATAACTTTTGAAATTTTTACCCGATTTAAAAGTGGAATACCTCTCTGAATTTGTTATTAGAATATCTATCTAGCTGCATTATTGGTTTATTTTCGAATTTTTGGTCAATATTTTGTAATTTTTTATGACCCCCGACCTGTCAAAATTTGCAAAAAATGGGTTTGCAGAAAATTGACCAGATCCCAGCACTGCTTAGCCCATAACTTTTGAAATTTTTACCCGATTTAAAAGTGGAACACCTCTCTGAATTTGTTATTAAAATATCTATCTAGCTGCATTATTGGTTTATTTTCGAATTTTTGGTTGATATTTTGTAATTTTTTATGACCCCCGACCTGTGAAAATTTGCAAGAAATGGGTTTGCAGAAAAGTGACCAGATCCCAGCACTGCTTAGCCCATAACTTTTGAAATTTTTACCCGATTTAAAAGTGGAATACCTCTCTGAATTTGTTATTAAAATATCTATCTAGCTGCATCATTGGTTTATTTTCGAATTTTTTGTCAATATTTTGTAATTTTTTATGACCCCCGACCTGTCAAAATTTGCAAAAAATGGGTTTGCAGAAAAGTGACCAGATCCCAGCACTGCTTAGCCCAAACTTTTGAAATTTTTACCCGATTTAAAAGTGGAATACCTCTCTGAATTTGTTATTAAAATATCTATCTAGCTGCATTATTGGTTTATTTTCGAATTTTTGGTTGATATTTTGTAATTTTTTATGACCCCCGACCTGTGAAAATTTGCAAAAAATGGGTTTGCAGAAAATTGACCAGATCCCAGCACTGCTTAGCCCATAACTTTTGAAATTTTTACCCGATTTAAAAGTGGAACACCTCTCTGAATTTGTTATTAAAATATCTATCTAGCTGCATTATTGGTTTATTTTCGAATTTTAGGTTAATATTTTGTAATTTTTTATGACCTCCGACCTGTCAAAATTTAAAAAAAAAATGGGTTTGCAGAAAAGTGACCAGATCCCAGCACTGCTTAGCCCATAACTTTTGAAATTTTTACCCGATTTAAAAGTGGAACACCTCTCTGAATTTGTTATTAAAATATCTATCTAGCTGCATTATTGGTTTATTTTCGAATTTTTGGTTAATATTTTGTAATTTTTTATGACCTCCGACCTGTCAAAATTTAAAAAAAAAATGGGTTTGCAGAAAAGTGACCAGATCCCAGCACTGCTTAGCCCATAACTTTTGAAATTTTTACCCGATTTAAAAGTGGAACACCTCTCTGAATTTGTTATTAAAATATCTATCTAGCTGCATTATTGGTTTATTTTCGAATTTTTGGTTGATATTTTGTAATTTTTTATGACCCCCGACCTGTGAAAATTTGCAAGAAATGGGTTTGCAGAAAAGTGACCAGATCCCAGCACTGCTTAGCCCATAACTTTTGAAATTTTTACCCGATTTAAAAGTGGAATACCTCTCTGAATTTGTTATTAAAATATCTATCTAGCTGCATCATTGGTTTATTTTCGAATTTTTTGTCAATATTTTGTAATTTTTTATGACCCCCGACCTGTCAAAATTTGCAAAAAATGGGTTTGCAGAAAATTGACCAGATCCCAGCACTGCTTAGCCCATAACTTTTGAAATTTTTACCCGATTTAAAAGTGGAATACCTCTCTGAATTTGTTATTAAAATATCTATCTAGCTGCATTATTGGTTTATTTTCGAATTTTAGGTTAATATTTTGTAATTTTTTATGACCTCCGACCTGTCAAAATTTAAAAAAAAATGGGTTTGCAGAAAAGTGACCAGATCCCAGCACTGCTTAGCCCATAACTTTTGAAATTTTTACCCGATTTAAAAGTGGAACACCTCTCTGAATTTGTTATTAAAATATCTATCTAGCTGCATTATTGGTTTATTTTCGAATTTTTGGTTGATATTTTGTAATTTTTTATGACCCCCGACCTGTGAAAATTTGCAAGAAATGGGTTTGCAGAAAAGTGACCAGATCCCAGCACTGCTTAGCCCAAACTTTTGAAATTTTTACCCGATTTAAAAGTGGAATACCTCTCTGAATTTGTTATTAGAATATCTATCTAGCTGCATTATTGGTTTATTTTCGAATTTTTGGTCAATATTTTGTAATTTTTTATGACCCCCGACCTGTCAAAATTTGCAAAAAATGGGTTTGCAGAAAAGTGACCAGATCCCAGCACTGCTTAGCCCATAACTTTTGAAATGTTTACCCGATTTAAAAGTGGAATACCTCTCTGAATTTGTTATTAAAATATCTATCTAGCTGCATTATTGGTTTATTTTCGAATTTTTGGTCAATATTTTGTAATTTTTTATGACCCCCGACCTGTCAAAATTTGCAAAAAATGGGTTTGCAGAAAAGTGACCAGATCCCAGCACTGCTTAGCCCAAACTTTTGAAATTTTTGCCCGATTTAAAAGTGGAATACCTCTCTGAATTTGTTATTAAAATATCTATCTAGCTGCATCATTGGTTTATTTTCGAATTTTTGGTCAATATTTTGTAATTTTTTATGACCCCCGACCTGTCAAAATTTGCAAAAAATGGGTTTCCAGAAAAGTGACCAGATCCCAGCACTGCTTAGCCCAAACTTTTGAAATTTTTACCCGATTTAAAAGTGGAATACCTCTCTGAATTTGTTATTAGAATATCTATCTAGCTGCATTATTGGTTTATTTTCGAATTTTTGGTCAATATTTTGTAATTTTTTATGACCCCCGACCTGTCAAAATTTGCAAAAAAATGGGTTTGCAGAAAAGTGACCAGATCCCAGCACTGCTTAGCCCATAACTTTTGAAATGTTTACCCGATTTAAAAGTGGAATACCACTCTGAATTTGTTATTAAAATATCTATCTAGCTGCATTATTGGTTTATTTTCGAATTCTTGGTTGATATTTTGTAATTTTTTATGACCCCCGACCTGTGAAAATTTGCAAGAAATGGGTTTGCAGAAAAGTGACCAGATCCCAGCACTGCTTAGCCCAAACTTTTGAAATTTTTACCCGATTTAAAAGTGGAATACCTCTCTGAATTTGTTATTAGAATATCTATCTAGCTGCATTATTGGTTTATTTTCGAATTTTTGGTCAATATTTTGTAATTTTTTATGACCCCCGACCTGTCAAAATTTGCAAAAAATGGGTTTGCAGAAAAGTGACCAGATCCCAGCACTGCTTAGCCCATAACTTTTGAAATGTTTACCCGATTTAAAAGTGGAATACCTCTCTGAATTTGTTATTAAAATATCTATCTAGCTGCATTATTGGTTTATTTTCGAATTTTTGGTCAATATTTTGTAATTTTTTATGACCCCCGACCTGTGAAAATTTGCAAGAAATGGGTTTGCAGAAAAGTGACCAGATCCCAGCACTGCTTAGCCCATAACTTTTGAAATGTTTACCCGATTTAAAAGTGGAATACCACTCTGAATTTGTTATTAAAATATCTATCTAGCTGCATTATTGGTTTATTTTCGAATTTTTGGTCAATATTTTGTAATTTTTTATGACCCCCGACCTGTCAAAATTTGCAAAAAATGGGTTTCCAGAAAAGTGACCAGATCCCAGCACTGCTTAGCCCAAACTTTTGAAATTTTTACCCGATTTAAAAGTGGAATACCTCTCTGAATTTGTTATTAAAATATCTATCTAGCTGCATTATTGGTTTATTTTCGAATTTTTGGTCAATATTTTGTAATTTTTATGACCCCCGACCTGTCAAAATTTGCAAAAAATGGGTTTGCAGAAAAGTGACCAGATCCCAGCACTGCTTAGCCCAAACTTTTGAAATTTTTACCCGATTTAAAAGTGGAATACCTCTCTGAATTTGTTATTAGAATATCTATCTAGCTGCATTATTGGTTTATTTTCGAATTTTTGGTCAATATTTTGTAATTTTTTATGACCCCCGACCTGTCAAAATTTGCAAAAAAATGGGTTTGCAGAAAAGTGACCAGATCCCAGCACTGCTTAGCCCATAACTTTTGAAATGTTTACCCGATTTAAAAGTGGAATACCTCTCTGAATTTGTTATTAAAATATCTATCTAGCTGCATTATTGGTTTATTTTCGAATTTTTGGTCAATATTTTGTAATTTTTTATGACCCCCGACCTGTCAAATTTTGCAAAAAATGGGTTTGCAGAAAAGTGACCAGATCCCAGCACTGCTTAGCCCATAACTTTTGAAATTTTTACCCGATTTAAAAGTGGAACACCTCTCTGAATTTGTTATTAAAATATCTATCTAGCTGCATTATTGGTTTATTTTCGAATTTTAGGTTAATATTTTGTAATTTTTTATGACCTCCGACCTGTCAAAATTTAAAAAAAATGGGTTTGCAGAAAAGTGACCAGATCCCAGCACTGCTTAGCCCATAACTTTTGAAATTTTTACCCGATTTAAAAGTGGAATACCTCTCTGAATTTGTTATTAAAATATCTATCTAGCTGCATTATTGGTTTATTTTCGAATTTTAGGTTAATATTTTGTAATTTTTTATGACCTCCGACCTGTCAAAATTAAAAAAAAAATGGGTTTGCAGAAAAATGACCAGATCCCAGCACTGCTTAGCCCATAACTTTTGAAATTTTTACCCGATTTAAAAGTGGAACACCTCTCTGAATTTGTTATTAAAATATCTATCTAGCTGCATTATTGGTTTATTTTCGAATTTTTGGTTGATATTTTGTAATTTTTTATGACCCCCGACCTGTGAAAATTTGCAAGAAATGGGTTTGCAGAAAAGTGACCAGATCCCAGCACTGCTTAGCCCATAACTTTTGAAATTTTTACCCGATTTAAAAGTGGAATACCTCTCTGAATTTGTTATTAAAATATCTATCTAGCTGCATCATTGGTTTATTTTCGAATTTTTTGTCAATATTTTGTAATTTTTTATGACCCCCGACCTGTCAAAATTTGCAAAAAATGGGTTTGCAGAAAAGTGACCAGATCCCAGCACTGCTTAGCCCATAACTTTTGAAATTTTTACCCGATTTAAAAGTGGAATACCTCTCTGAATTTGTTATTAGAATATCTATCTAGCTGCATTATTGGTTTATTTTCGAATTTTTGGTCAATATTTTGTAATTTTTTATGACCCCCGACCTGTCAAAATTTGCAAAAAATGGGTTTGCAGAAAATTGACCAGATCCCAGCACTGCTTAGCCCATAACTTTTGAAATTTTTACCCGATTTAAAAGTGGAACACCTCTCTGAATTTGTTATTAAAATATCTATCTAGCTGCATTATTGGTTTATTTTCGAATTTTTGGTTGATATTTTGTAATTTTTTATGACCCCCGACCTGTGAAAATTTGCAAGAAATGGGTTTGCAGAAAAGTGACCAGATCCCAGCACTGCTTAGCCCATAACTTTTGAAATTTTTACCCGATTTAAAAGTGGAATACCTCTCTGAATTTGTTATTAAAATATCTATCTAGCTGCATCATTGGTTTATTTTCGAATTTTTTGTCAATATTTTGTAATTTTTTATGACCCCCGACCTGTCAAAATTTGCAAAAAATGGGTTTGCAGAAAAGTGACCAGATCCCAGCACTGCTTAGCCCAAACTTTTGAAATTTTTACCCGATTTAAAAGTGGAATACCTCTCTGAATTTGTTATTAAAATATCTATCTAGCTGCATTATTGGTTTATTTTCGAATTTTTGGTTGATATTTTGTAATTTTTTATGACCCCCGACCTGTGAAAATTTGCAAAAAATGGGTTTGCAGAAAATTGACCAGATCCCAGCACTGCTTAGCCCATAACTTTTGAAATTTTTACCCGATTTAAAAGTGGAACACCTCTCTGAATTTGTTATTAAAATATCTATCTAGCTGCATTATTGGTTTATTTTCGAATTTTAGGTTAATATTTTGTAATTTTTTATGACCTCCGACCTGTCAAAATTTAAAAAAAAAATGGGTTTGCAGAAAAGTGACCAGATCCCAGCACTGCTTAGCCCATAACTTTTGAAATTTTTACCCGATTTAAAAGTGGAACACCTCTCTGAATTTGTTATTAAAATATCTATCTAGCTGCATTATTGGTTTATTTTCGAATTTTTGGTTAATATTTTGTAATTTTTTATGACCTCCGACCTGTCAAAATTTAAAAAAAAAATGGGTTTGCAGAAAAGTGACCAGATCCCAGCACTGCTTAGCCCATAACTTTTGAAATTTTTACCCGATTTAAAAGTGGAACACCTCTCTGAATTTGTTATTAAAATATCTATCTAGCTGCATTATTGGTTTATTTTCGAATTTTTGGTTGATATTTTGTAATTTTTTATGACCCCCGACCTGTGAAAATTTGCAAGAAATGGGTTTGCAGAAAAGTGACCAGATCCCAGCACTGCTTAGCCCATAACTTTTGAAATTTTTACCCGATTTAAAAGTGGAATACCTCTCTGAATTTGTTATTAAAATATCTATCTAGCTGCATCATTGGTTTATTTTCGAATTTTTTGTCAATATTTTGTAATTTTTTATGACCCCCGACCTGTCAAAATTTGCAAAAAATGGGTTTGCAGAAAATTGACCAGATCCCAGCACTGCTTAGCCCATAACTTTTGAAATTTTTACCCGATTTAAAAGTGGAATACCTCTCTGAATTTGTTATTAAAATATCTATCTAGCTGCATTATTGGTTTATTTTCGAATTTTAGGTTAATATTTTGTAATTTTTTATGACCTCCGACCTGTCAAAATTTAAAAAAAATGGGTTTGCAGAAAAGTGACCAGATCCCAGCACTGCTTAGCCCATAACTTTTGAAATTTTTACCCGATTTAAAAGTGGAACACCTCTCTGAATTTGTTATTAAAATATCTATCTAGCTGCATTATTGGTTTATTTTCGAATTTTTGGTTGATATTTTGTAATTTTTTATGACCCCCGACCTGTGAAAATTTGCAAGAAATGGGTTTGCAGAAAAGTGACCAGATCCCAGCACTGCTTAGCCCAAACTTTTGAAATTTTTACCCGATTTAAAAGTGGAATACCTCTCTGAATTTGTTATTAGAATATCTATCTAGCTGCATTATTGGTTTATTTTCGAATTTTTGGTCAATATTTTGTAATTTTTTATGACCCCCGACCTGTCAAAATTTGCAAAAAATGGGTTTGCAGAAAAGTGACCAGATCCCAGCACTGCTTAGCCCATAACTTTTGAAATGTTTACCCGATTTAAAAGTGGAATACCTCTCTGAATTTGTTATTAAAATATCTATCTAGCTGCATTATTGGTTTATTTTCGAATTTTTGGTCAATATTTTGTAATTTTTTATGACCCCCGACCTGTCAAAATTTGCAAAAAATGGGTTTGCAGAAAAGTGACCAGATCCCAGCACTGCTTAGCCCAAACTTTTGAAATTTTTGCCCGATTTAAAAGTGGAATACCTCTCTGAATTTGTTATTAAAATATCTATCTAGCTGCATCATTGGTTTATTTTCGAATTTTTGGTCAATATTTTGTAATTTTTTATGACCCCCGACTTGTCAAAATTTGCAAAAAATGGGTTTGCAGAAAATTGACCAGATCCCAGCACTGCTTAGCCCATAACTTTTGAAATTTTTACCCGATTTAAAAGTGGAATACCACTCTGAATTTGTTATTAAAATATCTATCTAGCTGCATTATTGGTTTATTTTCGAATTTTTGGTCAATATTTTGTAATTTTTATGACCCCCGACCTGTCAAAATTTGCAAAAAATGGGTTTGCAGAAAAGTGACCAGATCCCAGCACTGCTTAGCCCAAACTTTTGAAATTTTTACCCGATTTAAAAGTGGAATACCTCTCTGAATTTGTTATTAGAATATCTATCTAGCTGCATTATTGGTTTATTTTCGAATTTTTTGGTCAATATTTTGTAATTTTTTATGACCCCCGACCTGTCAAAATTTGCAAAAAATGGGTTTGCAGAAAAGTGACCAGATCCCAGCACTGCTTAGCCCATAACTTTTGAAATGTTTACCCGATTTAAAAGTGGAATACCTCTCTGAATTTGTTATTAAAATATCTATCTAGCTGCATTATTGGTTTATTTTCGAATTTTTGGTCAATATTTTGTAATTTTTTATGACCCCCGACCTGTCAAAATTTGCAAAAAATGGGTTTGCAGAAAAGTGACCAGATCCCAGCACTGCTTAGCCCATAACTTTTGAAATTTTTACCCGATTTAAAAGTGGAACACCTCTCTGAATTTGTTATTAAAATATCTATCTAGCTGCATTATTGGTTTATTTTCGAATTTTTGGTTAATATTTTGTAATTTTTATGACCCCCGACCTGTCAAAATTTGCAAAAAATGGGTTTGCAGAAAAGTGACCAGATCCCAGCACTGCTTAGCCCATAACTTTTGAAATTTTTACCCGATTTAAAAGTGGAACACCTCTTTGAATTTGTTATTAAAATATCTATCTAGCTGCATTATTGGTTTATTTTCGAATTTTTGGTTGATATTTTGTAATTTTTTATGACCTCCGACCTGTCAAAATTTAAAAAAAAAAAATGGGTTTGCAGAAAAGTGACCAGATCCCAGCACTGCTTAGCCCATAACTTTTGAAATTTTTACCCGATTTAAAAGTGGAATACCTCTCTGAATTTGTTATTAAAATATCTATCTAGCTGCATCATTGGTTTATTTTCGAATTTTTTGTCAATATTTTGTAATTTTTTATGACCCCCGACCTGTCAAAATTTGCAAAAAATGGGTTTGCAGAAAAGTGACCAGATCCCAGCACTGCTTAGCCCATAACTTTTGAAATTTTTACCCGATTTAAAAGTGGAATACCTCTCTGAATTTGTTATTAGAATATCTATCTAGCTGCATTATTGGTTTATTTTCGAATTTTTGGTCAATATTTTGTAATTTTTTATGACCCCCGACCTGTCAAAATTTGCAAAAAATGGGTTTGCATTACTTTTGAAATTTTTACCCGATTTAAAAGTGGAATACCTCTCTGAATTTGTTATTAAAATATCTATCTAGCTGCATTATTGGTTTATTTTCGAATTTTAGGTTAATATTTTGTAATTTTTTATGACCTCCGACCTGTCAAAATTTAAAAAAAATGGGTTTGCAGAAAAGTGACCAGATCCCAGCACTGCTTAGCCCATAACTTTTGAAATTTTTACCCGATTTAAAAGTGGAACACCTCTCTGAATTTGTTATTAAAATATCTATCTAGCTGCATTATTGGTTTATTTTCGAATTTTTGGTTGATATTTTGTAATTTTTTATGACCCCCGACCTGTGAAAATTTGCAAGAAATGGGTTTGCAGAAAAGTGACCAGATCCCAGCACTGCTTAGCCCATAACTTTTGAAATTTTTACCCGATTTAAAAGTGGAATACCTCTCTGAATTTGTTATTAAAATATCTATCTAGCTGCTTCATTGGTTTATTTTCGAATTTTTTGTCAATATTTTGTAATTTTTTATGACCCCCGACCTGTCAAAATTTGCAAAAAATGGGTTTGCAGAAAAGTGACCAGATCCCAGCACTGCTTAGCCCAAACTTTTGAAATTTTTGCCCGATTTAAAAGTGGAATACCTCTCTGAATTTGTTATTAAAATATCTATCTAGCTGCATCATTGGTTTATTTTCGAATTTTTGGTCAATATTTTGTAATTTTTTATGACCCCCGACTTGTCAAAATTTGCAAAAAATGGGTTTGCAGAAAATTGACCAGATCCCAGCACTGCTTAGCCCATAACTTTTGAAATTTTTACCCGATTTAAAAGTGGAATACCACTCTGAATTTGTTATTAAAATATCTATCTAGCTGCATTATTGGTTTATTTTCGAATTTTTGGTCAATATTTTGTAATTTTTATGACCCCCGACCTGTCAAAATTTGCAAAAAATGGGTTTGCAGAAAAGTGACCAGATCCCAGCACTGCTTAGCCCAAACTTTTGAAATTTTTACCCGATTTAAAAGTGGAATACCTCTCTGAATTTGTTATTAGAATATCTATCTAGCTGCATTATTGGTTTATTTTCGAATTTTTGGTCAATATTTTGTAATTTTTTATGACCCCCGACCTGTCAAAATTTGCAAAAAATGGGTTTGCAGAAAAGTGACCAGATCCCAGCACTGCTTAGCCCAAACTTTTGAAATTTTTACCCGATTTAAAAGTGGAATACCTCTCTGAATTTGTTATTAGAATATCTATCTAGCTGCATTATTGGTTTATTTTCGAATTTTTGGTCAATATTTTGTAATTTTTTATGACCCCCGACCTGTCAAAATTTGCAAAAAATGGGTTTGCAGAAAAGTGACCAGATCCCAGCACTGCTTAGCCCATAACTTTTGAAATGTTTACCCGATTTAAAAGTGGAATACCTCTCTGAATTTGTTATTAAAATATCTATCTAGCTGCATTATTGGTTTATTTTCGAATTTTTGGTTGATATTTTGTAATTTTTTATGACCCCCGACCTGTGAAAATTTGCAAGAAATGGGTTTGCAGAAAAGTGACCAGATCCCAGCACTGCTTAGCCCATAACTTTTGAAATTTTTACCCGATTTAAAAGTGGAATACCTCTCTGAATTTGTTATTAAAATATCTATCTAGCTGCTTCATTGGTTTATTTTCGAATTTTTTGTCAATATTTTGTAATTTTTTATGACCCCCGACCTGTCAAAATTTGCAAAAAATGGGTTTGCAGAAAAGTGACCAGATCCCAGCACTGCTTAGCCCAAACTTTTGAAATTTTTGCCCGATTTAAAAGTGGAATACCTCTCTGAATTTGTTATTAAAATATCTATCTAGCTGCATCATTGGTTTATTTTCGAATTTTTGGTCAATATTTTGTAATTTTTTATGACCCCCGACTTGTCAAAATTTGCAAAAAATGGGTTTGCAGAAAATTGACCAGATCCCAGCACTGCTTAGCCCATAACTTTTGAAATTTTTACCCGATTTAAAAGTGGAATACCACTCTGAATTTGTTATTAAAATATCTATCTAGCTGCATTATTGGTTTATTTTCGAATTTTTGGTCAATATTTTGTAATTTTTATGACCCCCGACTTGTCAAAATTTGCAAAAAATGGGTTTGCAGAAAATTGACCAGATCCCAGCACTGCTTAGCCCATAACTTTTGAAATTTTTACCCGATTTAAAAGTGGAATACCACTCTGAATTTGTTATTAAAATATCTATCTAGCTGCATTATTGGTTTATTTTCGAATTTTTGGTCAATATTTTGTAATTTTTATGACCCCCGACCTGTCAAAATTTGCAAAAAATGGGTTTGCAGAAAAGTGACCAGATCCCAGCACTGCTTAGCCCAAACTTTTGAAATTTTTACCCGATTTAAAAGTGGAATACCTCTCTGAATTTGTTATTAAAATATCTATCTAGCTGCATTATTGGTTTATTTTCGAATTTTTGGTCAATATTTTGTAATTTTTTATGACCCCCGACCTGTCAAAATTTGCAAAAAATGGGTTTCAGAAAAGTGACCAGATCCCAGCACTGCTTAGCCCAAACTTTTGAAATTTTTACCCGATTTAAAAGTGGAATACCTCTCTGAATTTGTTATTAGAATATCTATCTAGCTGCATTATTGGTTTATTTTCGAATTTTTGGTCAATATTTTGTAATTTTTTATGACCCCCGACCTGTCAAAATTTGCAAAAAATGGGTTTGCAGAAAAGTGACCAGATCCCAGCACTGCTTAGCCCATAACTTTTGAAATGTTTACCCGATTTAAAAGTGGAATACCTCTCTGAATTTGTTATTAAAATATCTATCTAGCTGCATTATTGGTTTATTTTCGAATTTTTGGTTGATATTTTGTAATTTTTTATGACCCCCGACCTGTGAAAATTTGCAAGAAATGGGTTTGCAGAAAAGTGACCAGATCCCAGCACTGCTTAGCCCATAACTTTTGAAATTTTTACCCGATTTAAAAGTGGAATACCTCTCTGAATTTGTTATTAAAATATCTATCTAGCTGCTTCATTGGTTTATTTTCGAATTTTTTGTCAATATTTTGTAATTTTTTATGACCCCCGACCTGTCAAAATTTGCAAAAAATGGGTTTGCAGAAAAGTGACCAGATCCCAGCACTGCTTAGCCCAAACTTTTGAAATTTTTGCCCGATTTAAAAGTGGAATACCTCTCTGAATTTGTTATTAAAATATCTATCTAGCTGCATCATTGGTTTATTTTCGAATTTTTGGTCAATATTTTGTAATTTTTTATGACCCCCGACTTGTCAAAATTTGCAAAAAATGGGTTTGCAGAAAATTGACCAGATCCCAGCACTGCTTAGCCCATAACTTTTGAAATTTTTACCCGATTTAAAAGTGGAATACCACTCTGAATTTGTTATTAAAATATCTATCTAGCTGCATTATTGGTTTATTTTCGAATTTTTGGTCAATATTTTGTAAATTTTTATGACCCCCGACCTGTCAAAATTTGCAAAAAATGGGTTTGCAGAAAAGTGACCAGATCCCAGCACTGCTTAGCCCAAACTTTTGAAATTTTTACCCGATTTAAAAGTGGAACACCTCTCTGAATTTGTTATTAAAATATCTATCTAGCTGCATTATTGGTTTATTTTCGAATTTTTGGTCAATATTTTGTAATTTTTTATGACCCCCGACTTGTCAAAATTTGCAAAAAATGGGTTTGCAGAAAATTGACCAGATCCCAGCACTGCTTAGCCCATAACTTTTGAAATTTTTACCCGATTTAAAAGTGGAATACCACTCTGAATTTGTTATTAAAATATCTATCTAGCTGCATTATTGGTTTATTTTCGAATTTTTGGTCAATATTTTGTAATTTTTTATGACCCCCGACCTGTCAAAATTTGCAAAAAATGGGTTTGCAGAAAAGTGACCAGATCCCAGCACTGCTTAGCCCATAACTTTTGAAATTTTTACCCGATTTAAAAGTGGAATACCTCTCTGAATTTGTTATTAGAATATCTATCTAGCTGCATTATTGGTTTATTTTCGAATTTTTGGTCAATATTTTGTAATTTTTTATGACCCCCGACCTGTCAAAATTTGCAAAAAATGGGTTTCCAGAAAAGTGACCAGATCCCAGCACTGCTTAGCCCAAACTTTTGAAATTTTTACCCGATTTAAAAGTGGAATACCTCTCTGAATTTGTTATTAGAATATCTATCTAGCTGCATTATTGGTTTATTTTCGAATTTTTGGTCAATATTTTGTAATTTTTTATGACCCCCGACCTGTCAAAATTTGCAAAAAATGGGTTTGCAGAAAAGTGACCAGATCCCAGCACTGCTTAGCCCATAACTTTTGAAATGTTTACCCGATTTAAAAGTGGAATACCTCTCTGAATTTGTTATTAAAATATCTATCTAGCTGCATTATTGGATTATTTTCGAATTTTTGGTCAATATTTTGTAATTTTTTATGACCCCCGACCTGTCAAAATTTGCAAAAAATGGGTTTGCAGAAAAGTGACCAGATCCCAGCACTGCTTAGCCCATAACTTTTGAAATTTTTACCCGATTTAAAAGTGGAACACCTCTCTGAATTTGTTATTAAAATATCTATCTAGCTGCATTATTGGTTTATTTTCGAATTTTAGGTTAATATTTTGTAATTTTTTATGACCTCCGACCTGTCAAAATTTAAAAAAAATGGGTTTGCAGAAAAGTGACCAGATCCCAGCACTGCTTAGCCCATAACTTTTGAAATTTTTACCCGATTTAAAAGTGGAACACCTCTCCGAATTTGTTATTAAAATATCTATCTAGCTGCATTATTGGTTTATTTTCGAATTTTTGGTTGATATTTTGTAATTTTTTATGACCTCCGACCTGTCAAAATTTAAAAAAAAAATGGGTTTGCAGAAAAGTGACCAGATCCCAGCACTGCTTAGCCCATAACTTTTGAAATTTTTACCCGATTTAAAAGTGGAACACCTCTCTGAATTTGTTATTAAAATATCTATCTAGCTGCATTATTGGTTTATTTTCGAATTTTTGGTTGATATTTTGTAATTTTTTATGACCCCCGACCTGTGAAAATTTGCAAGAAATGGGTTTGCAGAAAAGTGACCAGATCCCAGCACTGCTTAGCCCATAACTTTTGAAATTTTTACCCGATTTAAAAGTGGAATACCTCTCTGAATTTGTTATTAAAATATCTATCTAGCTGCATCATTGGTTTATTTTCGAATTTTTTGTCAATATTTTGTAATTTTTTATGACCCCCGACCTGTCAAAATTTGCAAAAAATGGGTTTGCAGAAAAGTGACCAGATCCCAGCACTGCTTAGCCCAAACTTTTGAAATTTTTACCCGATTTAAAAGTGGAATACCTCTCTGAATTTGTTATTAAAATATCTATCTAGCTGCATTATTGGTTTATTTTCGAATTTTTGGTCAATATTTTGTAATTTTTATGACCCCCGACCTGTCAAAATTTGCAAAAAATGGGTTTGCAGAAAAGTGACCAGATCCCAGCACTGCTTAGCCCATAACTTTTGAAATTTGTACCCGATTTAAAAGTGGAACACCTCTCTGAATTTGTTATTAAAATATCTATCTAGCTGCATTATTGGTTTATTTTCGAATTTTAGGTTAATATTTTGTAATTTTTTATGACCTCCGACCTGTCAAAATTTAAAAAAAATGGGTTTGCAGAAAAGTGACCAGATCCCAGCACTGCTTAGCCCATAACTTTTGAAATTTTTACCCGATTTAAAAGTGGAATACCTCTCTGAATTTGTTATTAGAATATCTATCTAGCTGCATTATTGGTTTATTTTCGAATTTTTGGTCAATATTTTGTAATTTTTTATGACCCCCCGACCTGTCAAAATTTGCAAAAAATGGGTTTGCAGAAAATTGACCAGATCCCAGCACTGCTTAGCCCATAACTTTTGAAATTTTTACCCGATTTAATAGTGGAATACCTCTCTGAATTTGTTATTAAAATATCTATCTAGCTGCATTATTGGTTTATTTTCGAATTTTAGGTTAATATTTTGTAATTTTTTATGACCTCCGACCTGTCAAAATTTAAAAAAAAATGGGTTTGCAGAAAAGTGACCAGATCCCAGCACTGCTTAGCCCATAACTTTTGAAATTTTTACCCGATTTAAAAGTGGAACACCTCTCTGAATTTGTTATTAAAATATCTATCTATCTGCATTATTGGTTTATTTTCGAATTTTTGGTTGATATTTTGTAATTTTTTATGACCCCCGACTTGTTAAAATTTGCAAGAAATGGGTTTGCAGAAAAGTGACCAGATCCCAGCACTGCTTAGCCCATAACTTTTGAAATTTTTACCCGATTTAAAAGTGGAATACCTCTCTGAATTTGTTATTAAAATATCTATCTAGCTGCTTCATTGGTTTATTTTCGAATTTTTTGTCAATATTTTGTAATTTTTTATGACCCCCGACCTGTCAAAATTTGCAAAAAATGGGTTTGCAGAAAAGTGACCAGATCCCAGCACTGCTTAGCCCAAACTTTTGAAATTTTTGCCCGATTTAAAAGTGGAATACCTCTCTGAATTTGTTATTAAAATATCTATCTAGCTGCATCATTGGTTTATTTTCGAATTTTTGGTCAATATTTTGTAATTTTTTATGACCCCCGACTTGTCAAAATTTGCAAAAAATGGGTTTGCAGAAAATTGACCAGATCCCAGCACTGCTTAGCCCATAACTTTTGAAATTTTTACCCGATTTAAAAGTGGAATACCACTCTGAATTTGTTATTAAAATATCTATCTAGCTGCATTATTGGTTTATTTTCGAATTTTTGGTCAATATTTTGTAATTTTTATGACCCCCGACCTGTCAAAATTTGCAAAAAATGGGCTTGCAGAAAAGTGACCAGATCCCAGCACTGCTTAGCCCAAACTTTTGAAATTTTTACCCGATTTAAAAGTGGAATACCTCTCTGAATTTGTTATTAGAATATCTATCTAGCTGCATTATTGGTTTATTTTCGAATTTTTGGTCAATATTTTGTAATTTTTTATGACCCCCGACCTGTCAAAATTTGCAAAAAATGGGTTTCCAGAAAAGTGACCAGATCCCAGCACTGCTTAGCCCAAACTTTTGAAATTTTTACCCGATTTAAAAGTGGAATACCTCTCTGAATTTGTTATTAAAATATCTATCTAGCTGCATTATTGGTTTATTTTCGAATTTTTGGTCAATATTCTGTAATTTTTTATGACCCCCGACCTGTCAAAATTTGCAAAAAATGGGTTTGCAGAAAAGTGACCAGATCCCAGCACTGCTTAGCCCATAACTTTTGAAATGTTTACCCGATTTAAAAGTGGAATACCTCTCTGAATTTGTTATTAAAATATCTATCTAGCTGCATTATTGGATTATTTTCGAATTTTTGGTCAATATTTTGTAATTTTTTATGACCCTCGACCTGTCAAAATTTGTAAAAAATGGGTTTGCAGAAAAGTGACCAGATCCCAGCACTGCTTAGCCCATAACTTTTGAAATTTTTACCCGATTTAAAAGTGGAACACCTCTCTGAATTTGTTATTAAAATATCTATCGAGCTGCATTATTGGTTTATTTTCGAATTTTAGGTTAATATTTTGTAATTTTTTTTGACCTCCGACCTGTCAAAATTTAAAAAAAAATGGGTTTGCAGAAAAGTGACCAGATCCCAGCACTGCTTAGCCCATAACTTTTGAAATTTTTACCCGATTTAAAAGTGGAACACCTCTCTGAATTTGTTATTAAAATATCTATCTAGCTGCATTATTGGTTTATTTTCGAATTTTTGGTTGA
Source organism: Drosophila ficusphila (assembly GCF_018152265.1). Lineage (NCBI taxonomy): Eukaryota > Metazoa > Arthropoda > Insecta > Diptera > Drosophilidae > Drosophila > Drosophila ficusphila. The sequence continues at coordinate 69,301 of NW_025064174.1, forward strand.
TATTTTGTAATTTTTTATGACCCCCGACCTGTGAAAATTTGCAAGAAATGGGTTTGCAGAAAAGTGACCAGATCCCAGCACTGCTTAGCCCATAACTTTTGAAATTTTTACCCGATTTAAAAGTGGAATACCACTCTGAATTTGTTATTAAAATATCTATCTAGCTGCATCATTGGTTTATTTTCGAATTTTAGGTTAATATTTTGTAATTTTTTATGACCTCCGACTTGTCAAAATTTGCAAAAAAATGGGTTTGCAGAAAATTGACCAGATCCCAGCACTGCTTAGCCCAAACTTTTGAAATTTTTACCCGATTTAAAAGTGGAATACCACTCTGAATTTGTTATTAAAATATCTATCTAGCTGCATCATTGGTTTATTTTCGAATTTTTTGTCAATATTTTGTAATTTTTTATGACCCCCGACCTGTCAAAATTTGCAAAAAATGGGTTTGCAGAAAAGTGACCAGAACCCAGCACTGCTTAGCCCATAACTTTTGAAATTTTTACCCGATTTAAAAGTGGAATACCTCTCTGAATTTGTTATTAGAATATCTATCTAGCTGCATTATTGGTTTATTTTCGAATTTTTGGTCAATATTTTGTAATTTTTTATGACCCCCGACCTGTCAAAATTTGCAAAAAATGGGTTTGCAGAAAAGTGACCAGATCCCAGCACTGCTTAGCCCATAACTTTTGAAATTTTTACCCGATTTAAAAGTGGAATACCTCTCTGAATTTGTTATTAAAATATCTATCTAGCTGCATTATTGGTTTATTTTCGAATTTTAGGTTAATATTTTGTAATTTTTTATGACCTCCGACCTGTCAAAATTTAAAAAAAATGGGTTTGCAGAAAAGTGACCAGATCCCAGCACTGCTTAGCCCATAACTTTTGAAATTTTTACCCGATTTAAAAGTGGAACACCTCTCTGAATTTGTTATTAAAATATCTATCTAGCTGCATTATTGGTTTATTTTCGAATTTTTGGTTGATATTTTGTAATTTTTTATGACCCCCGACCTGTGAAAATTTGCAAGAAATGGGTTTGCAGAAAAGTGACCAGATCCCAGCACTGCTTAGCCCATAACTTTTGAAATTTTTACCCGATGTAAAAGTGGAATACCACTCTGAATTTGTTATTAAAATATCTATCTAGCTGCATTATTGGTTTATTTTCGAATTTTTGGTCAATAGTTTGTAATTTTTTATGACCCCCGACCTGTCAAAATTTGCAAAAAATGGGTTTCCAGAAAAGTGACCAGATCCCAGCACTGCTTAGCCCAAACTTTTGAAATTTTTACCCGATTTAAAAGTGGAATACCTCTCTGAATTTGTTATTAAAATATCTATCTAGCTGCATTATTGGTTTATTTTCGAATTTTTGGTCAATATTTTGTAATTTTTATGACCCCCGACCTGTCAAAATTTGCAAAAAATGGGTTTGCAGAAAAGTGACCAGATCCCAGCACTGCTTAGCCCATAACTTTTGAAATTTTTACCCGACTTAAAAGTGGAACACCTCTCTGAATTTGTTATTAAAATATCTATCTAGCTGCATCATTGGTTTATTTTCGAATTTTTGGTCAATATTTTGTAATTTTTTATGACCCCCGACTTGTCAAAATTTGCAAAAAATGGGTTTGCAGAAAATTGACCAGATCCCAGCACTGCTTAGCCCATAACTTTTGAAATGTTTACCCGATTTAAAAGTGGAATACCACTCTGAATTTGTTATTAAAATATCTATCTAGCTGCATTATTGGTTTATTTTCGATTTTTTGGTCAATATTTTGTAATTTTTTATGACCCCCGACCTGTCAAAATTTGCAAAAAATGGGTTTCAGAAAAGTGACCAGATCCCAGCACTGCTTAGCCCAAACTTTTGAAATTTTTGCCCGATTTAAAAGTGGAATACCTCTCTGAATTTGTTATTAAAATATCTATCTAGCTGCATCATTGGTTTATTTTCGAAGTTTTGGTCAATATTTTGTAATTTTTATGACCCCCGACCTGTCAAAATTTGCAAAAAATGGGTTTGCAGAAAAGTGACCAGATCCCAGCACTGCTTAGCCCATAACTTTTGAAATTTTTACCCGATTTAAAAGTGGAATACCACTCTGAATTTGTTATTAAAATATCTATCTAGCTGCATCATTGGTTTATTTTCGAATTTTTGGTCAATATTTTGTAATTTTTATGACCCCCGACCTGTCAAAATTTGCAAAGAATGGGTTTGCAGAAAATTGACCAGATCCCAGCACTGCTTAGCCCATAACTTTTGAAATTTTTACCCGACTTAAAAGTGGAACACCTCTCTGAATTTGTTATTAAAATATCTATCTAGCTGCATCATTGGTTTATTTTCGAATTTTTGGTCAATATTTTGTAATTTTTTATGACCCCCGACTTGTCAAAATTTGCAAAAAATGGGTTTGCAGAAAATTGACCAGATCCCAGCACTGCTTAGCCCATAACTTTTGAAATGTTTACCCGATTTAAAAGTGGAATACCACTCTGAATTTGTTATTAAAATATCTATCTAGCTGCATTATTGGTTTATTTTCGATTTTTTGGTCAATATTTTGTAATTTTTTATGACCCCCGACCTGTCAAAATTTGCAAAAAATGGGTTTCCAGAAAAGTGACCAGATCCCAGCACTGCTTAGCCCAAACTTTTGAAATTTTTGCCCGATTTAAAAGTGGAATACCTCTCTGAATTTGTTATTAAAATATCTATCTAGCTGCATCATTGGTTTATTTTCGAATTTTTGGTCAATATTTTGTAATTTTTTATGACCCCCGACCTGTCAAAATTTGCAAAAAATGGGTTTGCAGAAAATTGACCAGATCCCAGCACTGCTTAGCCCATAACTTTTGAAATTTTTACCCGATTTAAAAGTGGAATACCACTCTGAATTTGTTATTAAAATATCTATCTAGCTGCATTATTGGTTTATTTTCGAATTTTTGGTCAATATTTTGTAAATTTTTATGACCCCCGACCTGTCAAAATTTGCAAAAAATGGGTTTGCAGAAAAGTGACCAGATCCCAGCACTGCTTAGCCCAAACTTTTGAAATTTTTACCCGATTTAAAAGTGGAACACCTCTCTGAATTTGTTATTAAAATATCTATCTAGCTGCATTATTGGTTTATTTTCGAATTTTAGGTTAATATTTTGTAATTTTTTATGACCTCCGACTTGTCAAAATTTGCAAAAAATGGGTTTGCAGAAAATTGACCAGATCCCAGCACTGCTTAGCCCAAACTTTTGAAATTTTTACCCGATTTAAAAGTGGAATACCACTCTGAATTTGTTATTAAAATATCTATCTAGCTGCATTATTGGTTTATTTTCGAATTTTTGGTCAATATTTTGTAATTTTTTATGACCCCCGACCTGTCAAAATTTGCAAAAAATGGGTTTCCAGAAAAGTGACCAGATCCCAGCACTGCTTAGCCCAAACTTTTGAAATTTTTACCCGATTTAAAAGTGGAATACCTCTCTGAATTTGTTATTAGAATATCTATCTAGCTGCATTATTGGTTTATTTTCGAATTTTTGGTCAATATTTTGTAAATTTTTATGACCCCCGACCTGTCAAAATTTGCAAAAAATGGGTTTGCAGAAAAGTGACCAGATCCCAGCACTGCTTAGCCCAAACTTTTGAAATTTTTACCCGATTTAAAAGTGGAACACCTCTCTGAATTTGTTATTAAAATATCTATCTAGCTGCATTATTGGTTTATTTTCGAATTTTAGGTTAATATTTTGTAATTTTTTATGACCTCCGACTTGTCAAAATTTGCAAAAAATGGGTTTGCAGAAAATTGACCAGATCCCAGCACTGCTTAGCCCAAACTTTTGAAATTTTTACCCGATTTAAAAGTGGAATACCACTCTGAATTTGTTATTAAAATATCTATCTAGCTGCATTATTGGTTTATTTTCGAATTTTTGGTCAATATTTTGTAATTTTTTATGACCCCCGACCTGTCAAAATTTGCAAAAAATGGGTTTCCAGAAAAGTGACCAGATCCCAGCACTGCTTAGCCCAAACTTTTGAAATTTTTACCCGATTTAAAAGTGGAATACCTCTCTGAATTTGTTATTAGAATATCTATCTAGCTGCATTATTGGTTTATTTTCGAATTTTTGGTCAATATTTTGTAATTTTTATGACCCCCGACCTGTCAAAATTTGCAAAAAATGGGTTTGCAGAAAAGTGACCAGATCCCAGCACTGCTTAGCCCATAACTTTTGAAATTTTTACCCGATTTAAAAGTGGAACACCTCTCTGAATTTGTTATTAAAATATCTATCTAGCTGCATCATTGGTTTATTTTCGAATTTTTGGTCAATATTTTGTAATTTTTTATGACCCCCGACCTGTCAAAATTTGCAAAAAATGGGTTTGCAGAAAAGTGACCAGATCCCAGCACTGCTTAGCCCAAACTTTTGAAATTTTTACCCGATTTAAAAGTGGAATACCTCTCTGAATTTGTTATTAAAATATCTATCTAGCTGCATTATTGGTTTATTTTCGAATTTTTGGTCAATATTTTGTAATTTTTATGACCCCCGACCTGTCAAAATTTGCAAAAAATGGGTTTGCAGAAAAGTGACCAGATCCCAGCACTGCTTAGCCCATAACTTTTGAAATTTTTAGCCGATTTAAAAGTGGAACACCTCTCTGAATTTGTTATTAAAATATCTATCTAGCTGCATTATTGGTTTATTTTCGAATTTTAGGTTAATATTTTGTAATTTTTTATGACCTCCGACCTGTCAAAATTAAAAAAAAAATGGGTTTGCAGAAAAGTGACCAGATCCCAGCACTGCTTAGCCCATAACTTTTGAAATTTTTACCCGATTTAAAAGTGGAACACCTCTCTGAATTTGTTATTAAAATATCTATCTAGCTGCATTATTGGTTTATTTTGGAATTTTTGGTCAATATTTTGTAATTTTTTATGACCCCCGACCTGTGAAAATTTGCAAGAAATGGGTTTGCAGAAAAGTGACCAGATCCCAGCACTGCTTAGCCCATAACTTTTGAAATTTTTACCCGATTTAAAAGTGGAATACCACTCTGAATTTGTTATTAAAATATCTATCTAGCTGCATTATTGGTTTATTTTCGAATTTTTGGTCAATATTTTGTAATTTTTTATGACCCCCGACCTGTGAAAATTTGCAAGAAATGGGTTTGCAGAAAAGTGACCAGGTTCCAACACTGCTTAGCCCAAACTTTTGAAATTTTTACCCGATTTAAAAGTGGAACACCTCTCTGAATTTGTTATTAAAATATCTATCTAGCTGCATCATTGGTTTATTTTCGAATTTTTGGTCAATATTTTGTAATTTTTTATGACCCCCGACTTGTCAAAATTTGCAAAAAATGGGTTTGCAGAAAATTGACCAGATCCCAGCACTGCTTAGCCCATAACTTTTGAAATTTTTACCCGATTTAAAAGTGGAATACCACTCTGAATTTGTTATTAAAATATCTATCTAGCTGCATTATTGATTTATTTTCGAATTTTTGGTCAATATTTTGTAATTTTTTATGACCCCCGACCTGTCAAAATTTTAAAAAAATGGGTTTCCAGAAAAGTGACCAGATCCCAGCACTGCTTAGCCCAAACTTTTGAAATTTTTACCCGATTTAAAAGTGGAATACCTCTCTGAATTTGTTATTAAAATATCTATCTAGCTGCATTATTGGTGTATTTTCGAATTTTTGGTCAATATTTTGTAATTTTTATGACCCCCGACCTGTCAAAATTTGCAAAAAATGGGTTTGCAGAAAAGTGACCAGATCCCAGCACTGCTTAGCCCATAACTTTTGAAATTTTTACCCGATTTAAAAGTGGAACACCTCTCTGAATTTGTTATTAAAATATCTATCTAGCTGCATCATTGGTTTATTTTCGAATTTTTGGTCAATATTTTGTAATTTTTTATGACCCCCGACTTGTCAAAATTTGCAAAAAATGGGTTTGCAGAAAAGTGACCAGATCCCAGCACTGCTTAGCCCATAACTTTTGAAATTTTTACCCGATTTAAAAGTGGAATACCACTCTGAATTTGTTATTAAAATATCTATCTAGCTGCATTATTGATTTATTTTCGAATTTTTGGTCAATATTTTGTAATTTTTTATGACCCCCGACCTGTCAAAATTTGCAAAAAATGGGTTTCCAGAAAAGTGACCAGATCCCAACACTGCTTAGCCCAAACTTTTGAAATTTTTACCCGATTTAAAAGTGGAATACCTCTCTGAATTTGTTATTAAAATATCTATCTAGCTGCATTATTGGTTTATTTTCGAATTTTTGGTCAATATTTTGTAATTTTTATGACCCCCGACCTGTCAAAATTTGCAAAAAATGGGTTTGCAGAAAAGTGACCAGATCCCAGCACTGCTTAGCCCATAACTTTTGAAATTTTTACCCGATTTAAAAGTGGAACACCTCTCTGAATTTGTTATTAAAATATCTATCTAGCTGCATTATTGGTTTATTTTCGAATTTTTGGTTGATATTTTGTAATTTTTTATGACCCCCGACCTGTGAAAATTTGCAAGAAATGGGTTTGCAGAAAAGTGACCAGATCCCAGCACTGCTTAGCCCATAACTTTTGAAATTTTTACCCGATTTAAAAGTGGAATACCTCTCTGAATTTGTTATTAAAATATCTATCTAGCTGCATTATTGGTTTATTTTCGAATTTTAGGTTAATATTTTGTAATTTTTTATGACCCCCGACCTGTCAAAATTTTAAAAAAATGGGTTTGCAGAAAATTGACCAGATCCCAGCACTGCTTAGCCCATAACTTTTGAAATTTTTACCCGATTTAAAAGTGGAATACCACTCTGAATTTGTTATTAAAATATCTATCTAGCTGCATCATTGGTTTATTTTCGAATTTTTGGTCAATATTTTGTAATTTTTATGACCCCCGACCTGTCAAAATTTGCAAAAAATGGGTTTGCAGAAAATTGACCAGATCCCAGCACTGCTTAGCCCATAACTTTTGAAATTTTTACCCGATTTAAAAGTGGAACACCTCTCTGAATTTGTTATTAAAATATCTATCTAGCTGCATCATTGGTTTATTTTCGAATTTTTGGTCAATATTTTGTAATTTTTTATGACCCCCGACTTGTCAAAATTTGCAAAAAATGGGTTTGCAGAAAATTGACCAGATCCCAGCACTGCTTAGCCCATAACTTTTGAAATGTTTACCCGATTTAAAAGTGGAATACCACTCTGAATTTGTTATTAAAATATCTATCTAGCTGCATTATTGGTTTATTTTCGATTTTTTGGTCAATATTTTGTAATTTTTTATGACCCCCGACCTGTCAAAATTTGCAAAAAATGGGTTTCCAGAAAAGTGACCAGATCCCAGCACTGCTTAGCCCACTCTTTTGAAATTTTTGCCCGATTTAAAAGTGGAATACCTCTCTGAATTTGTTATTAAAATATCTATCTAGCTGCATCATTGGTTTATTTTCGAATTTTTGGTCAATATTTTGTAATTTTTATGACCCCCGACCTGTCAAAATTTGCAAAAAATGGGTTTGCAGAAAATTGACCAGATCCCAGCACTGCTTAGCCCATAACTTTTGAAATTTTTACCCGATTTAAAAGTGGAATACCACTCTGAATTTGTTATTAAAATATCTATCTAGCTGCATTATTGGTTTATTTTCGAATTTTTGGTCAATATTTTGTAAATTTTTATGACCCCCGACCTGTCAAAATTTGCAAAAAATGGGTTTGCAGAAAAGTGACCAGATCCCAGCACTGCTTAGCCCAAACTTTTGAAATTTTTACCCGATTTAAAAGTGGAACACCTCTCTGAATTTGTTATTAAAATATCTATCTAGCTGCATTATTGGTTTATTTTCGAATTTTAGGTTAATATTTTGTAATTTTTTATGACCTCCGACTTGTCAAAATTTGCAAAAAATGGGTTTGCAGAAAATTGACCAGATCCCAGCACTGCTTAGCCCAAACTTTTGAAATTTTTACCCGATTTAAAAGTGGAATACCACTCTGAATTTGTTATTAAAATATCTATCTAGCTGCATTATTGGTTTATTTTCGAATTTTTGGTCAATATTTTGTAATTTTTTATGACCCCCGACCTGTCAAAATTTGCAAAAAATGGGTTTCCAGAAAAGTGACCAGATCCCAGCACTGCTTAGCCCAAACTTTTGAAATTTTTACCCGATTTAAAAGTGGAATACCTCTCTGAATTTGTTATTAGAATATCTATCTAGCTGCATTATTGGTTTATTTTCGAATTTTTGGTCAATATTTTGTAATTTTTTATGACCCCCGACCTGTCAAAATTTGCAAAAAATGGGTTTCCAGAAAAGTGACCAGATCCCAGCACTGCTTAGCCCAAACTTTTGAAATTTTTACCCGATTTAAAAGTGGAACACCTCTCTGAATTTGTTATTAAAATATCTATCTAGCTGCATCATTGGTTTATTTTCGAATTTTTGGTCAATATTTTGTAATTTTTTATGACCCCCGACCTGTCAAAATTTGCAAAAAATGGGTTTGCAGAAAAGTGACCAGATCCCAGCACTGCTTAGCCCAAACTTTTGAAATTTTTACCCGATTTAAAAGTGGAATACCTCTCTGAATTTGTTATTAAAATATCTATCTAGCTGCATTATTGGTTTATTTTCGAATTTTTGGTCAATATTTTGTAATTTTTATGACCCCCGACCTGTCAAAATTTGCAAAAAATGGGTTTGCAGAAAAGTGACCAGATCCCAGCACTGCTTAGCCCATAACTTTTGAAATTTTTAGCCGATTTAAAAGTGGAACACCTCTCTGAATTTGTTATTAAAATATCTATCTAGCTGCATTATTGGTTTATTTTCGAATTTTAGGTTAATATTTTGTAATTTTTTATGACCTCCGACCTGTCAAAATTAAAAAAAAAAATGGGTTTGCAGAAAAGTGACCAGATCCCAGCACTGATTAGCCCATAACTTTTGAAATTTTTACCCGATTTAAAAGTGGAACACCTCTCTGAATTTGTTATTAAAATATCTATCTAGCTGCATTATTGGTTTATTTTCGAATTTTTGGTCAATATTTTGTAATTTTTTATGACCCCCGACCTGTGAAAATTTGCAAGAAATGGGTTTGCAGAAAAGTGACCAGATCCCAGCACTGCTTAGCCCATAACTTTTGAAATTTTTACCCGATTTAAAAGTGGAATACCACTCTGAATTTGTTATTAAAATATCTATCTAGCTGCATTATTGGTTTATTTTCGAATTTTTGGTCAATATTTTGTAATTTTTTATGACCCCCGACCTGTGAAAATTTGCAAGAAATGGGTTTGCAGAAAAGTGACCAGGTTCCAACACTGCTTAGCCCAAACTTTTGAAATTTTTACCCGATTTAAAAGTGGAACACCTCTCTGAATTTGTTATTAAAATATCTATCTAGCTGCATCATTGGTTTATTTTCGAATTTTTGGTCAATATTTTGTAATTTTTTATGACCCCCGACTTGTCAAAATTTGCAAAAAATGGGTTTGCAGAAAATTGACCAGATCCCAGCACTGCTTAGCCCATAACTTTTGAAATTTTTACCCGATTTAAAAGTGGAATACCACTCTGAATTTGTTATTAAAATATCTATCTAGCTGCATTATTGATTTATTTTCGAATTTTTGGTCAATATTTTGTAATTTTTTATGACCCCCGACCTGTCAAAATTTTAAAAAAATGGGTTTCCAGAAAAGTGACCAGATCCCAGCACTGCTTAGCCCAAACTTTTGAAATTTTTACCCGATTTAAAAGTGGAATACCTCTCTGAATTTGTTATTAAAATATCTATCTAGCTGCATTATTGGTGTATTTTCGAATTTTTGGTCAATATTTTGTAATTTTTATGACCCCCGACCTGTCAAAATTTGCAAAAAATGGGTTTGCAGAAAAGTGACCAGATCCCAGCATTGCTTAGCCCATAACTTTTGAAATTTTTACCCGATTTAAAAGTGGAACACCTCTCTGAATTTGTTATTAAAATATCTATCTAGCTGCATCATTGGTTTATTTTCGAATTTTTGGTCAATATTTTGTAATTTTTTATGACCCCCGACTTGTCAAAATTTGCAAAAAATGGGTTTGCAGAAAAGTGACCAGATCCCAGCACTGCTTAGCCCATAACTTTTGAAATTTTTACCCGATTTAAAAGTGGAATACCACTCTGAATTTGTTATTAAAATATCTATCTAGCTGCATTATTGATTTATTTTCGAATTTTTGGTCAATATTTTGTAATTTTTTATGACCCCCGACCTGTCAAAATTTGCAAAAAATGGGTTTCCAGAAAAGTGACCAGATCCCAGCACTGCTTAGCCCAAACTTTTGAAATTTTTACCCGATTTAAAAGTGGAATACCTCTCTGAATTTGTTATTAAAATATCTATCTAGCTGCATTATTGGTTTATTTTCGAATTTTAGGTTAATATTTTGTAATTTTTTATGACCTCCGACCTGTCAAAATTTAAAAAAAAATGGGTTTGCAGAAAAGTGACCAGATCCCAGCACTGCTTAGCCCATAACTTTTGAAATTTTTACCCGATTTAAAAGTGGAACACCTCTCTGAATTTGTTATTAAAATATCTATCTAGCTGCATTATTGGTTTATTTTCGAATTTTTGGTCAATATTTTGTAATTTTTATGACCCCCGACCTGTCAAAATTTGCAAAAAATGGGTTTGCAGAAAAGTGACCAGATCCCAGCACTGCTTAGCCCAAACTTTTGAAATTTTTACCCGATTTAAAAGTGGAATACCTCTCTGAATTTGTTATTAGAATATCTATCTAGCTGCATTATTGGTTTATTTTCGAATTTTTGGTCAATATTTTGTAATTTTTTATGACCCCCGACCTGTCAAAATTTGCAAAAAATGGGTTTGCAGAAAATTGACCAGATCCCAGCACTGCTTAGCCCATAACTTTTGAAATTTTTACCCGATTTAAAAGTGGAATACCACTCTGAATTTGTTATTAAAATATATATCTAGCTGCATTATTGGTTTATTTTCGAATTTTTGGTCAATATTTTGTAATTTTTTATGACCCCCGACCTGTCAAAATTTGCAAAAAATGGGTTTGCAGAAAAGTGACCAGATCCCAGCACTGCTTAGCCCAAACTTTTGAAATTTTTACCCGATTTAAAAGTGGAATACCTCTCTGAATTTGTTGTTAAAATATCTATCTAGCTGCATTATTGGTTTATTTTCGAATTTTTGGTCAATATTTTGTAATTTTTTATGACCCCCGACCTGTCAAAATTTGCAAAAAATGGGTTTGCAGAAAAGTGACCAGATCCCAGCACTGCTTAGCCCATAACTTTTGAAATTTTTACCCGATTTAAAAGTGGAACACCTCTCTGAATTTGTTATTAAAATATCTATCTAGCTGCATTATTGGTTTATTTTCGAATTTTTGGTCAATATTTTGTAATTTTTTATGACCCCCGACCTGTCAAAATTTGCAAAAAATGGGTTTCCAGAAAAGTGACCAGATCCCAGCACTGCTTAGCCCAAACTTTTGAAATTTTTACCCGATTTAAAAGTGGAATACCTCTCTGAATTTGTTATTAAAATATCTATCTAGCTGCATTATTGGTTTATTTTCGAATTTTTGGTCAATATTTTGTAATTTTTTATGACCCCCGACCTGTCAAAATTTGCAAAAAATGGGTTTCCAGAAAAGTGACCAGATCCCAGCACTGCTTAGCCCAAACTTTTGAAATTTTTACCCGATTTAAAAGTGGAATACCTCTCTGAATTTGTTATTAGAATATCTATCTAGCTGCATTATTGGTTTATTTTCGAATTTTTGGTCAATATTTTGTAATTTTTATGACCCCCGACCTGTCAAAATTTGCAAAAAATGGGTTTCCAGAAAAGTGACCAGATCCCAGCACTGCTTAGCCCATAACTTTTGAAATTTTTACCCGATTTAAAAGTGGAATACCACTCTGAATTTGTTATTAAAATATCTATCTAGCTGCATTATTGGTTTATTTTCGAATTTTTGGTCAATATTTTGTAAATTTTTATGACCCCCGACCTGTCAAAATTTGCAAAAAATGGGTTTGCAGAAAAGTGACCAGATCCCAGCACTGCTTAGCCCAAACTTTTGAAATTTTTACCCGATTTAAAAGTGGAACACCTCTCTGAATTTGTTATTAAAATATCTATCTAGCTGCATTATTGGTTTATTTTCGAATTTTTGGTCAATATTTTGTAATTTTTTATGACCCCCGACCTGTCAAAATTTGCAAAAAATGGGTTTCCAGAAAAGTGACCAGATCCCAGCACTGCTTAGCCCAAACTTTTGAAATTTTTACCCGATTTAAAAGTGGAATACCTCTCTGAATTTGTTATTAGAATATCTATCTAGCTGCATTATTGGTTTATTTTCGAATTTTTGGTCAATATTTTGTAATTTTTATGACCCCCGACCTGTCAAAATTTGCAAAAAATGGGTTTGCAGAAAAGTGACCAGATCCCAGCACTGCTTAGCCCATAACTTTTGAAATTTTTACCCGATTTAAAAGTGGAACACCTCTCTGAATTTGTTATTAAAATATCTATCTAGCTGCATTATTGGTATATTTTCGAATTTTTGGTCAATATTTTGTAATTTTTATGACCCCCGACCTGTCAAAATTTGCAAAAAATGGGTTTGCAGAAAAGTGACCAGATCCCAGCACTGCTTAGCCCATAACTTTTGAAATTTTTAGCCGATTTAAAAGTGGAACACCTCTCTGAATTTGTTATTAAAATATCTATCTAGCTGCATTATTGGTTTATTTTCGAATTTTAGGTTAATATTTTGTAATTTTTATGACCCCCGACCTGTCAAAATTTGCAAAAAATGGGTTTGCAGAAAAGTGACCAGATCCCAGCACTG
>NW_025064175.1:0-7283 GCF_018152265.1 Drosophila ficusphila
CTCTCTGAATTTGTTCTTAAAATATCTATCTAGCTACATCATTGGTTTATTTTCGAATTTTTGGTCAATGTTTCGTCATTTTTTATGACCCCCGACCTGTCAAAATTTGCAAAAAATGGGTTTGCAGAAAAGTGACCAGATCCCAGAACTGCTTAGCCCATAACTTTTTGAAATTTTTACCCGATTTAAAAGTGGAATACCTCTCTGAATTTGTTATTCGAATATCTATCTACTGCATTATTGGTTTATTTTCGAATTTTTGGTCAATATTTTGTAGTTTTTTATGACCCCCGACCTGTCAAAATTTGCAAAAAATGGGTTTGCAGAAAAGTGACCAGATCCCAGCACTGCTTAGCCCAAACTTTTGAAATTTTTATCCGATTTAAAAGTGGAATACCTCTCTGAATTTGTTATTAAAATATCTATTTAGCTGCATTATTGGTTTATTTTCGAATTTTTGGTCAATATTTTGTAATTTTTTATGACCCCCGACCTGTCAAAATTTGCAAAAAATGGGTTTGCAGAAAAGTGACCAGATCCCAGCACTGCTTAGCCCAAACTTTTGAAATTTTTACCCGATTTAAAAGTGGAATACCTCTCTGAATTTGTTGTTAAAATATCTATCTAGCTACATCATTGGTTTATTTTCGAATTTTTGGTCAATGTTTCGTCATTTTTTATGACCCCCGACCTGTCAAAATTTGCAAAAAATGGGTTTGCAGAAAAGTGACCAGATCCCAGCACTGCTTAGCCCATAACTTTTGAAATTTTTACCCGATTTAAAAGTGGAATACCTCTCTGAATTTGTTATTCGAATATCTATCTAGCTGCATTATTGGTTTATTTTCGAATTTTTGGTCAATATTTTGTAATTTTTTATGACCCCCGACCTGGCAAAATTTGCAAAAAATGGGTTTGCAGAAAAGTGACCAGAACCCAGCACTGCTTAGCCCATAACTTTTGAAATTTTTACCCGATTTAAAAGTGGAATACCTCTCTGAATTTGTTATTAAAATATCTATCTAGCTGCATTATTGGTTTATTTTCGAATTTTTTGGTCAATATTTTGTAGTTTTTTATGACCCCCGACTTGTTAAAATTTGCAAAAAATGGGTTTGCAGAAAAGTGACCAGATCCCAGCACTGCTTATCCCAAACCTTTTGAAATTTTTACCCGATTTAAAAGTGAAATACCTCTCTGAATTTGCTATTAAAATATCTATTTAAGGGGCACAACTAGTGTGACATTTCAAAAAAATCTTTTTTTTTCTTTCATATATCGGTAGATTACACCTTTAAAAATAACACATTAAAATTTCAAATCGATATCTTAAATAGTTTTTGAGTTATAGCAATTTTTAGAGCAGCCGCTCGTATAGCAGTGAATACGATCATGTTATCTTTAAACGCGTTTTTCTCGAAACAGCATTTTCCGAATTTGCTGCAGTGATAACTCAAAAACTAATGATCCGATCGCTATCAAATTTTTTTAGATGTTCTATATATAGTCCTCCCTACAATGACCTATCGGTTTTTTGATCCGATCAAAAATCGAATTTTGGCAGGCCAAAAACGACCAAAATTTTGGGTAAAATTCGATTTTTTTTTTTTTAAACGCCGCCATTTTGTCAATTTTTGATATTTTTTATTTATCGTAGGTCATTGTATGGACAAAATCATCTAGTTTAACGAGAATTTTTCATTTTTTGATTTCATCCACGGAGAAGGCCGGAATCACTGCAGCAGTTGGGGCTTTTTTTTTAGCGCCGTTGGAGATCGGCTCTAGCTTAAAAAATATTTAATTTTTTTCTTTAAAAATTTTACTGTATATTCTTCAAACATGTATAAATATATTCTGAAAATTTGAAAGGAATTGATCAAGTAGTTTTTTTTATAAAAATTCCCAAAAATCACCATTTTTTTAGGCCGTCACACTAGTTGTGCCCCTTAACTGCATTATTGGTTTATTTTCGAATTTTTGGTCAATATTTTGTAATTTTTTATGACCCCCGACCTGTCAAAATTTGCAAAAAATGAGTTTGCAGAAAAGTGACCAGATCCCAGCACTGCTTAGCCCAAACTTTTGAAATTTTTACCCGATTTAAAAGTGGAATACCTCTCTGAATTTGTTGTTAAAATATCTATCTAGCTGCATTATTGGTTTATTTTCGAATTTTTGGTCAATATTTTGTAATTTTTTATGACCCCCGACCTGTCAAAATTTGCAAAAAAATGGGTTTGCAGAAAAGTGACCAGATCCCAGCACTGCTTATCCCATAACTTTTGAAATTTTTACCCGATTTAAAAGTGGAATGCCTCTCTGAATTTGTTATTAAAATATCTATCTAGCTACATCATTGGTTTATTTTCGAATTTTTGGTCAATGTTTCGTCATTTTTTATGACCCCCGACCTGTCAAAATTTGCAAAAAATGGGTTTGCAGAAAAGTGACCAGATCCCAGCACTGCTTAGCCCAAACTTTTGAAATTTTTACCCGATTTAAAAGTGGAATACCTCTCTGAATTTGTTATTCGAATATCTATCTAGCTGCATTATTGGTTTATTTTCGAATTTTTGGTCAATATTTTGTAATTTTTTATGACCCCCGACCTGGCAAAATTTGCAAAAAATGGGTTTGCAGAAAAGTGACCAGAACCCAGCACTGCTTAGCCCATAACTTTTGAAATTTTTACCCGATTTAAAAGTGGAATGCCTCTCTGAATTTGTTATTAAAATATCTATCTAGCTACATCATTGGTTTATTTTCGAATTTTTGGTCAATGTTTCGTCATTTTTTATGACCCCCGACCTGTCAAAATTTGCAAAAAATGGGTTTGCAGAAAAGTGACCAGATCCCAGCACTGCTTAGCCCAAACTTTTGAAATTTTTACCCGATTTAAAAGTGGAATACCTCTCTGAATTTGTTATTCGAATATCTATCTAGCTGCATTATTGGTTTATTTTCGAATTTTTGGTCAATATTTTGTAGTTTTTTATGACCCCCGACTTGTTAAAATTTGCAAAAAATGGGTTTGCAGAAAAGTGACCAGATCCCAGCACTGCTTATCCCAAACCTTTTGAAATTTTTACCCGATTTAAAAGTGAAATACCTCTCTGAATTTGCTATTAAAATATCTATTTAAGGGGCACAACTAGTGTGACATTTCAAAAAAATCTTTTTTTTTCTTTCATATATCGGTAGATTACACCTTTAAAAATAACACATTAAAATTTCAAATCGATATCTTAAATAGTTTTTGAGTTATAGCAATTTTTAGAGCAGCCGCTCGTATAGCAGTGAATACGATCATGTTATCTTTAAACGCGTTTTTCTCGAAACAGCATTTTCCGAATTTGCTGCAGTGATAACTCAAAAACTAATGATCCGATCGCTATCAAATTTTTTTTAGATGTTCTATATATAGTCCTCCCTACAATGACCTATCGGTTTTTTGATCCGATCAAAAATCGAATTTTGGCAGGCCAAAAACGACCAAAATTTTGGGTAAAATTCGATTTTTTTTTTTTTTAACGCGCCATTTTGTCAATTTTTGATATTTTTTATTTATCGTAGGTCATTGTATGGACAAAATCATCTAGTTTAACGAGAATTTTTCATTTTTTGATTTCATCCACGGAGAAGGCCGGAATCACTGCAGCAGTTGGGGCACTTTTTTTTTTAGCGCCGTTGGAGATCGGCTCTAGCTTAAAAAATATTTAATTTTTTTCTTTAAAAATTTTACTGTATATTCTTCAAACATGTATAAATATATTCTGAAAATTTGAAAGGAATTGATCAAGTAGTTTTTTTTATAAAAATTCCCAAAAATCACCATTTTTTTAGGCCGTCACACTAGTTGTGCCCCTTAACTGCATTATTGGTTTATTTTCGAATTTTTGGTCAATATTTTGTAATTTTTTATGACCCCCGACCTGTCAAAATTTGCAAAAAATGAGTTTGCAGAAAAGTGACCAGATCCCAGCACTGCTTAGCCCAAACTTTTGAAATTTTTACCCGATTTAAAAGTGGAATACCTCTCTGAATTTGTTGTTAAAATATCTATCTAGCTGCATTATTGGTTTATTTTCGAATTTTTGGTCAATATTTTGTAATTTTTTATGACCCCCGACCTGTCAAAATTTGCAAAAAAATGGGTTTGCAGAAAAGTGACCAGATCCCAGCACTGCTTATCCCATAACTTTTGAAATTTTTACCCGATTTAAAAGTGGAATGCCTCTCTGAATTTGTTATTAAAATATCTATCTAGCTACATCATTGGTTTATTTTCGAATTTTTGGTCAATGTTTCGTCATTTTTTATGACCCCCGACCTGTCAAAATTTGCAAAAAATGGGTTTGCAGAAAAGTGACCAGATCCCAGCACTGCTTAGCCCATAACTTTTGAAATTTTTACCCGATTTAAAAGTGGAATACCTCTCTGAATTTGTTATTCGAATATCTATCTAGCTGCATCATTGGTTTATTTTCGAATTTTTGGTCAATATTTTGTAATTTTTTATGACCCCCGACCTGGCAAAATTTGCAAAAAATGGGTTTGCAGAAAAGTGACCAGAACCCAGCACTGCTTAGCCCATAACTTTTGAAATTTTTACCCGATTTAAAAGTGGAATGCCTCTCTGAATTTGTTATTAGAATATCTATCTAGCTACATCATTGGTTTATTTTCGAATTTTTGGTCAATGTTTTGTCATTTTTTATGACCCCCGACCTGTCAAAATTTGCAAAAAAATGGGTTTGCAGAAAAGTGACCAGATCCCAGCACTGCTTAGCCCATAACTTTTGAAATTTTTACCCGATTTAAAAGTGGAATACCTCTCTGAATTTGTTATTCGAATATCTATCTAGCTGCATTATTGGTTTATTTTCGAATTTTTTGGTCAATATTTTGTAGTTTTTTATGACCCCCGACTTGTTAAAATTTGCAAAAATGGGTTTGCAGAAAAGTGACCAGATCCCAGCACTGCTTATCCCAAACCTTTTGAAATTTTTACCCGATTTAAAAGTGAAATACCTCTCTGAATTTGCTATTAAAATATCTATTTAAGGGGCACAACTAGTGTGACATTTCAAAAAAATCTTTTTTTTTTCTTTCATATATCGGTAGATTACACCTTTAAAAATAACACATTAAAATTTCAAATCGATATCTTAAATAGTTTTTGAGTTATAGCAATTTTTAGAGCAGCCGCTCGTATAGCAGTGAATACGATCATGTTATCTTTAAGGCCAGGTTCCTCTCAACAATTTTGAAAAAATGAAAATTTTTTTTTTTTTATAAATTGCTACTATATACTTGTCGAAATAGTATAAAATTAGTTCCGAAGGTCAGCAAGGCCGAGAAGTAGGTGTACAAGAGTGAGGACCGGTGCTGGTAGTACGGCCGCTCGAACGCTTTAAAAACTTTAAACTGATTTTTCTCCGAACCACGTTTTTTCGCATGGATGACACTCTCATTTCAAAACTATGGCACTTATCGATTTGAACCAAACGGCATTTTACTCTTAATATGTCTGGCTATGGCCGGTACCAGAATCAGAAATATTCATTATTTTTTAAAAAAGTTATAAACAATTATAAGTGAAAAAAGGGTTAAAAAAATTCAAAAGTCCGCCATTTTTTTATTTTTCATGGAAAATTTTTCATTCTGGTACCGGCCATAGCTACTTCGATGCAGAACACGAAACTATTTTGGTTTTTGCATTCAGATAATTATTTTTCAAGTAATCGTGTCATCCATCTACGAATCGGACGAGTTTCAGCAGCCATTTTCAGGACCGCCATTTTGAAAAAAAATTTTAAAAATTTTTTTTAGTAATTTCATATACATACTTTTCATATATAAAAAAATTGAATACTCAACATTTTTTGTTATGAAAATAAAATTAATTGAAAAAAGTACGTTTTTCAGAGGAACCTGGCCTTAAACGCGTTTTTCTCGAAACAGCATTTTCCGAATTTGCTGCAGTGATAACTCAAAAACTAATGATCCGATCGCTATCAAATTTTTTTAGATGTTCTATATATAGTCCTCCCTACAATGACCTATCGGTTTTTTGATCCGATCAAAAATCGAATTTTGGCAGGCCAAAAACGACCAAAATTTTGGGTAAAATTCGATTTTTTTTTTTTTAAACGCGCCATTTTGTCAATTTTTGATATTTTTTATTTATCGTAGGTCATTGTATGGACAAAATCATCTAGTTTAACGAGAATTTTTCATTTTTTGATTTCATCCACGGAGAAGGCCGGAATCACTGCAGCAGTTGGGGCACTTTTTTTTAGCGCCGTTGGAGATCGGCTCTAGCTTAAAAAATATTTAATTTTTTTCTTTAAAAATTTTACTGTATATTCTTCAAACATGTATAAATATATTCTGAAAATTTGAAAGGAATTGATCAAGTAGTTTTTTTTATAAAAATTCCCAAAAATCACCATTTTTTAGGCCGTCACACTAGTTGTGCCCCTTAACTGCATTATTGGTTTATTTTCGAATTTTTGGTCAATATTTTGTAATTTTTTATGACCCCCCGACCTGTCAAAATTTGCAAAAAAATGAGTTTGCAGAAAAGTGACCAGATCCCAGCACTGCTTAGCCCAAACTTTTGAAATTTTTACCCGATTTAAAAGTGGAATACCTCTCTGAATTTGTTGTTAAAATATCTATCTAGCTGCATTATTGGTTTATTTTCGAATTTTTGGTCAATATTTTGTAATTTTTACATGACCCCCGACCTGTCAAAATTTGCAAAAATGGGTTTGCAGAAAAGTGACCAGATCCCAGCACTGCTTATCCCATAACTTTTGAAATTTTTACCCGATTTAAAAGTGGAATGCCTCTCTGAATTTGTTGTTAAAATATCTATCTAGCTGCATTATTGGTTTATTTTTCGAATTTTTGGTCAATATTTTGTAATTTTTTATGACCCCCGACCTGTCAAAATTTGCAAAAAAATGGGTTTGCAGAAAAGTGACCAGATCCCAGCACTGCTTATCCCATAACTTTTGAAATTTTTACCCGATTTAAAAGTGGAATGCCTCTCTGAATTTGTTATTAAAATATCTATCTAGCTACATCATTGGTTTATTTTCGTATTTTTGGTCAATGTTTCGTCATTTTTTATGACCCCCGACCTGTCAAAATTTGCAAAAAAATGGGTTTGCAGAAAAGTGACCAGATCCCAGCACTGCTTAGCCCATAACTTTTGAAATTTTTACCCGATTTAAAAGTGGAATACCTCTCTGAATTGGTTATTCGAATATCTA
>NW_025064176.1:0-102089 GCF_018152265.1 Drosophila ficusphila
AAAAGTTTGGGCTAAGCAGTGCTGGGATCTGGTCACTTTTCTGCAAACCCATTTTTTTGCAAATTTTGACAGGTCGGGGGTCATAAAAATTACAAAATATTGACCAAAAATTCGAAAATAAACCAATAATGCAGCTAGATAGATATTTTAACAACAAATTCAGAGAGGTATTCCACTTTTAAATCGGGTAAAAATTTCAAAAGTTTGAGCTAAGCAGTGCTGGGATCTGGTCACTTTTCTGCAAACCCATTTTTTGCAAATTTTGACAGGTCGGGGGTCATAAAAAACTACAAAATATGAACCAAAAATTCGAAAATAAACCAATAATGCAGCTAGATAGATATTTTAACAACAAATTCAGAGAGGTATTCCACTTTTAAATCGGGTAAAAATTTCAAAAGTTTGGGCTAAGCAGTGCTGGGATCTGGTCACTTTTCTGCAAACCCATTTTTTGCAAATTTTGACAGGTCGGGGGTCATAAAAAACTACAAAATATTGACCAAAAATTCGAAAATAAACCAATAATGCAGCTAGATAGATATTCGAATAACAAATTCAGAGAGGTATTCCACTTTTAAATCGGGTAAAAATTTCAAAAGTTTGGGCTAAGCAGTGCTGGGATCTGGTCACTTTTCTGCAAACCCATTTTTTGCAAATTTTGACAGGTCGGGGGTCATAAAAAATGACGAAACATTGACCAAAAATTCGAAAATAAACCAATGATGTAGCTAGATAGATATTTTAATAACAAATTCAGAGAGGCATTCCACTTTTAAATCGGGTAAAAATTTCAAAAGTTATGGGCTAAGCAGTGCTGTGTTCTGGTCACTTTTCTGCAAACCCATTTTTTTGCAAATTTTGACAGGTTGGGGGTCATAAAAAATTACAAAATATTGACCAAAAATTCGAAAATAAACCAATAATGCAGCTAGATAGATATTTTAAGAACAAATTCAGAGAGGTATTCCACTTTTAAATCGGGTAAAAATTTCAAAAGTTTGGGCTAAGCAGTGCTGGGATCTGGTCACTTTTCTGCAAACCCATTTTTTGCAAATTTTGACAGGTCGGGGGTCATAAAAAATTACAAAATATTGACCAAAAATTCGAAAATAAACCAATAATGCAGCTAGATAGATATTTTAACAACAAATTCAGAGAGGTATTCCACTTTTAAATCGGGTAAAAATTTCAAAAGTTTGGGCTAAGCAGTGCTGGGATCTGGTCACTTTTCTGCAAACCCATTTTTTGCAAATTTTGACAGGTCGGGGGTCATAAAAAACTACAAAATATTGACCAAAAATTCGAAAATAAACCAATAATGCAGCTAGATAGATATTCGAATAACAAATTCAGAGAGGTATTCCACTTTTAAATCGGGTAAAAATTTCAAAAGGTTTGGGATAAGCAGTGCTGGGATCTGGTCACTTTTCTGCAAACCCATTTTTTTGCAAATTTTGACAGGTCGGGGGTCATAAAAAACTACAAAATATTGACCAAAAATTCGAAAATAAACCAATAATGCAGCTAGATAGATATTCGAATAACAAATTCAGAGAGGTATTCCACTTTTAAATCGGGTAAAAATTTCAAAAGTTTGGGCTAAGCAGTGCTGGGATCTGGTCACTTTTCTGCAAACCCATTTTTTGCAAATTTTGACAGGTCGGGGGTCATAAAAAACTACAAAATATTGACCAAAAATTCGAAAATAAACCAATAATGCAGCTAGATAGATATTTTAACAACAAATTCAGAGAGGTATTCCACTTTTAAATCGGGTAAAAATTTCAAAAGTTTGGGCTAAGCAGTGCTGGGATCTGGTCACTTTTCTGCAAACCCATTTTTTGCAAATTTTGACAGGTCGGGGGTCATAAAAAATTACAAAATATTGACCAAAAATTCGAAAATAAACCAATAATGCAGCTAGATAGATATTTTAACAACAAATTCAGAGAGGTATTCCACTTTTAAATCGGGTAAAAATTTCAAAAGTTTGGGCTAAGCAGTGCTGGGATCTGGTCACTTTTCTGCAAACCCATTTTTTGCAAATTTTGACAGGTCGGGGGTCATAAAAACTGACGAAACATTGACCAAAAATTCGAAAATAAACCAATGATGTAGCTAGATAGATATTTTAATAACAAATTCAGAGAGGCATTCCACTTTTAAATCGGGTAAAAATTTCAAAAGTTATGGGCTAAGCAGTGCTGTGTTCTGGTCACTTTTCTGCAAACCCATTTTTTTGCAAATTTTGACAGGTTGGGGGTCATAAAAAATTACAAAATATTGACCAAAAATTCGAAAATAAACCAATAATGCAGCTAGATAGATATTTTAACAACAAATTCAGAGAGGTATTCATTCCACTTTTAAATCGGGTAAAAATTTCAAAAGTTTGGGCTAAGCAGTGCTGGGATCTGGTCACTTTTCTGCAAACCCATTTTTTGCAAATTTTGACAGGTCGGGGGTCATAAAAAACTACAAAATATTAACCAAAAATTCGAAAATAAACCAATAATGCAGCTAGATAGATATTTTAACAACAAATTCAGAGAGGTATTCCACTTTTAAATCGGGTAAAAATTTCAAAAGTTTGGGCTAAGCAGTGCTGGGATCTGGTCACTTTTCTGCAAACCCATTTTTTGCAAATTTTGACAGGTCGGGGGTCATAAAAAATGACGAAACATTGACCAAAAATTCGAAAATAAACCAATGATGTAGCTAGATAGATATTTTAATAACAAATTCAGAGAGGCATTCCACTTTTAAATCGGGTAAAAATTTCAAAAGTTATGGGCTAAGCAGTGCTGTGTTCTGGTCACTTTTCTGCAAACCCATTTTTTTGCAAATTTTGACAGGTTGGGGGTCATAAAAAATTACAAAATATTGACCAAAAATTCGAAAATAAACCAATAATGCAGCTAGATAGATATTTTAAGAACAAATTCAGAGAGGTATTCCACTTTTAAATCGGGTAAAAATTTCAAAAGTTTGGGCTAAGCAGTGCTGGGATCTGGTCACTTTTCTGCAAACCCATTTTTTGCAAATTTTGACAGGTCGGGGGTCATAAAAAATTACAAAATATTGACCAAAAATTCGAAAATAAACCAATAATGCAGCTAGATAGATATTTTAACAACAAATTCAGAGAGGTATTCCACTTTTAAATCGGGTAAAAATTTCAAAAGTTATGGGCTAAGCAGTGCTGGGATCTGGTCACTTTTCTGCAAACCCATTTTTTGCAAATTTTAACAAGTCGGGGGTCATAAAAAACTACAAAATATTGACCAAAAATTCGAAAATAAACCAATAATGCAGCTAGATAGATATTTTAACAACAAATTCAGAGAGGTATTCCACTTTTAAATCGGGTAAAAATTTCAAAAGTTTGGGCTAAGCAGTGCTGGGATCTGGTCACTTTTCTGCAAACCCATTTTTTGCAAATTTTGACAGGTCGGGGGTCATAAAAATTACAAAATATTGACCAAAAATTCGAAAATAAACCAATAATGCAGCTAGATAGATATTTTAATAACAAATTCAGAGAGGTATTCCACTTTTAAGTCGGTTAAAAATTTCAAAAGTTTGGGCTAAGCAGTGCTGGGATCTGGTCACTTTTCTGCAAACCGATTTTTTGCAAATTTTGACAGGTCGGGGGTCATAAAAAACTACAAAATATTGACCAAAAATTCGAAAATAAACCAATAATGCAGCTAGATAGATAACAAATTCAGAGAGGTATTCCACTTTTAAATCGGGTAAAAATTTCAAAAGTTTGGGCTAAGCAGTGCTGGGATCTGGTCACTTTTCTGCAAACCCATTTTTTGCAAATTTTGACAGGTCGGGGGTCATAAAAAATGACGAAACATTGACCGAAAATTCGAAAATAAACCAATGATGTAGCTAGATAGATATTTTAATAACAAATTCAGAGAGGCATTCCACTTTTAAATCGGGTAAAAATTTCAAAAGTTATGGGATAAGCAGTGCTGGGATCTGGTCACTTTTCTGCAAACCCATTTTTTTGCAAATTTTGACAGGTCGGGGGTCATAAAAAATTAATAAATATTGACCAAAAATTCGAAAATAAACCAATAATGCAGCTAGATAGATATTTTAACAACAAATTCAGAGAGGTATTCCACTTTTAAATCGGGTAAAAATTTCAAAAGTTTGGGCTAAGCAGTGCTGGGATCTTGTCACTTTTCTGCAAACCCATTTTTTGCAAATTTTGTAAGGTCGGGGGTCATAAAAAATTACAAAATATTGACCAAAAATTCGAAAATAAACCAATAATGCAGCTAGATAGATATTTTAACAACAAATTCAGAGAGGTATTCCACTTTTAAATCGGGTAAAAATTTCAAAAGTTTGGGCTAAGCAGTGCTGGGATCTGGTCACTTTTCTGCAAACCCATTTTTTTGCAAATTTTGACAGGTCGGGGGTCATAAAATATTACAAAATATTGACCAAAAATTCGAAAATAAACCAATAATGCAGCTAGATAGATATTTTAATAACAAATTCAGAGAGGTATTCCACTTTTAAATCGGGTAAAAATTTCAAAAGCTTGGGCTAAGCAGTGCTGGGATCTGGTCACTTTTCTGCAAACCCATTTTTTGCAAATTTTGACAGGTCGGGGGGTCATAAAAAACTACAAAATATTGACCAAAAAATTCGAAAATAAACCAATAATGCAGCTAGATAGATATTCGAATAACAAATTCAGAGAGGTATTCCACTTTTAAATCGGGTAAAAATTTCAAAAGTTTGGGCTAAGCAGTGCTGGGATCTGGTCACTTTTCTGCAAACCCATTTTTTGCAAATTTTGACAGGTCGGGGGTCATAAAAAACTACAAAATATTGACCAAAAATTCGAAAATAAACCAATAATGCAGCTAGATAGATATTTTAACAACAAATTCAGAGAGGTATTCCACTTTTAAATCGGGTAAAAATTTCAAAAGTTTGGGCTAAGCAGTGCTGGGATCTGGTCACTTTTCTGCAAACCCATTTTTTGCAAATTTTGACAGGTCGGGGGTCATAAAAAATTACAAAATATTGACCAAAAATTCGAAAATAAACCAATAATGCAGCTAGATAGATATTTTAACAACAAATTCAGAGAGGTATTCCACTTTTAAATCGGGTAAAAATTTCAAAAGTTTGGGCTAAGCAGTGCTGGGATCGGGTCACTTTTCTGCAAACCCATTTTTTGCAAATTTTGACAGGTCGGGGGTCATAAAAAATTAAAAAATATTGACCAAAAATTCGAAAATAAACCAATAATGCAGCTAGATAGATATTCGAATAACAAATTCAGAGAGGTATTCCACTTTTAAATCGGGTAAAAATTTCAAAAGTTATGGGCTAAGCAGTGCTGGGATCTGGTCACTTTTCTGCAAACCCATTTTTTGCAAATTTTAACAAGTCGGGGGTCATAAAAAACTACAAAATATTGACCAAAAATTCGAAAATAAACCAATAATGCAGCTAGATAGATATTTTAATAACAAATTCAGAGAGGTATTCCACTTTTAAATCGGGTAAAAATTTCAAAAGTTTGGGATAAGCAGTGCTGGGATCTGGTCACTTTTCTGCAAACCCATTTTTTGCAAATTTTGACAGGTCGGGGGTCATAAAAAATTACAAAATATTGACCAAAAATTCGAAAATAAACCAATAATGCAGCTAGATAGATATTTTAACAACAAATTCACAGAGGTATTCCACTTTTAAATCGGGTAAAAATTTCAAAAGTTTGGGCTAAGCAGTGCTGGTGCTGGGATCTGGTCACTTTTCTGCAAACCCATTTTTTGCAAATTTTGACAGGTCGGGGGTCATAAAAAATTACAAAATATTGACCAAAAATTCGAAAATAAACCAATAATGCAGCTAGATAGATATTTTAATAACAAATTCAGAGAGGTATTCCACTTTTAAATCGGGTAAAAATTTCAAAAGTTTGGGCTAAGCAGTGCTGGGATCTGGTCACTTTTCTGCAAACCCATTTTTTGCAAATTTTGACAGGTCGGGGGTCATAAAAAACTACAAAATATTGACCAAAAATTCGAAAATAAACCAATAATGCAGCTAGATAGATATTCGAATCACAAATTCAGAGAGGTATTCTACTTTTAAATCGGGTAAAAATTTCAAAAGTTTGGGCTAAGCAGTGCTGGGATCTGGTCACTTTTCTGCAAACCCATTTTTTTGCAAATTTTGACAGGTCGGGGGTCATAAAAAATGACGAAACATTGACCAAAAATTCGAAAATAAACCAATGATGTAGCTAGATAGATATTTTAATAACAAATTCAGAGAGGCATTCCACTTTTAAATCGGGTAAAAATTTCAAAAGTTATGGGATAAGCAGTGCTGGGATCTGGTCACTTTTCTGCAAACCCATTTTTTTGCAAATTTTGACAGGTCGGGGGTCATAAAAAATTACAAAATATTGACCAAAAATTCGAAAATAAACCAATAATGCAGCTAGATAGATATTTTAACAACAAATTCAGAGAGGTATTCCACTTTTAAATCGGGTAAAAATTTCAAAAGTTATGGGCTAAGCAGTGCTGGGTTCTGGTCACTTTTCTGCAAACCCATTTTTTGCAAATTTTGACAGGTCGGGGGGTCATAAAAAATTACAAAATATTGATTAAAAATTCGAAAATAAACCAATAATGCAGCTAGATAGATATTCGAATAACAAATTCAGAGAGGTATTCCACTTTTAAATCGGGTAAAAATTTCAAAAGTTTGGGCTAAGCAGTGCTGGGATCTGGTCACTTTTCTGCAAACCCATTTTTTGCAAATTTTGACAGGTCGGGGGTCATAAAAAACTACAAAATATTGACCAAAAATTCGAAAATAAACCAATAATGCAGCTAGAAAGATATTCGAATAACAAATTCAGAGAGGTATTCTACTTTTAAATCGGGTAAAAATTTCAAAAGTTTGGGCTAAGCAGTGCTGGGATCTGGTCACTTTTCTGCAAACCCATTTTTTGCAAATTTTGACAGGTCGGGGGTCATAAAAAATGACGAAACATTGACCAAAAATTCGAAAATAAACCAATGATGTAGCTAGATAGATATTTTAATAACAAATTCAGAGAGGCATTCCACTTTTAAATCGGGTAAAAATTTCAAAAGTTATGGGATAAGCAGTGCTGGGATCTGGTCACTTTTCTGCAAACCCATTTTTTTGCAAATTTTGACAGGTCGGGGGTCATAAAAAATTACAAAATATTGACCAAAAATTCGAAAATAAACCAATAATGCAGCTAGATAGATATTTTAACAACAAATTCAGAGAGGTATTCCACTTTTAAATCGGGTAAAAATTTCAAAAGTTATGGGCTAAGCAGTGCTGGGTTCTGGTCATTTTCTGCAAACCCATTTTTTGCAAATTTTGACAGGTCGGGGGTCATAAAAAATTACAAAATATTGATTAAAAATTCGAAAATAAACCAATAATGCAGCTAGATAGATATTCGAATAACAAATTCAGAGAGGTATTCCACTTTTAAATCGGGTAAAAATTTCAAAAGTTTGGGCTAAGCAGTGCTGGGATCTGGTCACTTTTCTGCAAACCCATTTTTTGCAAATTTTGACAGGTCGGGGGTCATAAAAAATGACGAAACATTGACCAAAAATTCGAAAATAAACCAATGATGTAGCTAGATAGATATTTTAATAACAAATTCAGAGAGGTATTCCACTTTTAAATCGGGTAAAAATTTCAAAAGTTATGGGATAAGCAGTGCTGGGATCTGGTCACTTTTCTGCAAACCCATTTTTTTGCAAATTTTAACAAGTCGGGAGTCATAAAAAACTACAAAATATTGACCAAAAATTCGAAAATAAACCAATGATGTAGCTAGATAGATATTTTAATAACAAATTCAGAGAGGCATTCCACTTTTAAATCGGGTAAAAATTTCAAAAGTTATGGGCTAAGCAGTGCTGGGATCTGGTCACTTTTCTGCAAACCCATTTTTTTGCAAATTTTGACAGGTCGGGGGTCATAAAAAATTACAAAATATTGACCAAAAATTCGAAAATAAACCAATAATGCAGCTAGATAGATATTTTAACAACAAATTCAGAGAGGTATTCCACTTTTAAATCGGGTAAAAATTTCAAAAGTTATGGGCTAAGCAGTGCTGGGTTCTGGTCATTTTTCTGCAAACCCATTTTTTGCAAATTTTGACAGGTCGGGGGTCATAAAAAATTACAAAATATTGATTAAAAATTCGAAAATAAACCAATAATGCAGCTAGATAGATATTCGAATAACAAATTCAGAGAGGTATTCCACTTTTAAATCGGGTAAAAATTTCAAAAGTTATGGGCTAAGCAGTGCTGGGATCTGGTCACTTTTCTGCAAACCCATTTTTTGCAAATTTTGATATGTCGGGGGTCATAAAAAATGACGAAACATTGACCAAAAATTCGAAAATAAACCAATGATGTAGCTAGATAGATATTTTAATAACAAATTCAGAGAGGTATTCCACTTTTAAATCGGGTAAAAATTTCAAAAGTTATGGGATAAGCAGTGCTGGGATCTGGTCACTTTTCTGCAAACCCATTTTTTTGCAAATTTTAACAAGTCGGGAGTCATAAAAAACTACAAAATATTGACCAAAAATTCGAAAATAAACCAATAATGCAGCTAGATAGATATTCGAATAACAAATTCAGAGAGGTATTCCATTTTTAAATCGGGTAAAAATTTCAAAAAATTATGGGCTAAGCAGTGCTGGGATCTGGTCACTTTTCTGCAAACCCATTTTTTTGCAAATTTTGACAGGTCGGGGGTCATAAAAAATTAAAAAATATTGACCAAAAATTCGAAAATAAACCAATAATGCAGCTAGATAGATATTTTAATAACAAATTCAGAGAGGTATTCCACTTTTAAATCGGGTAAAAATTTCAAAAGTTTGGGCTAAGCAGTGCTGGGATCGGGTCACTTTTCTGCAAACCCATTTTTTGCAAATTTTGACAGGTCGGGGGTCATAAAAAATTAAAAAATATTGACCAAAAATTCGAAAATAAACCAATAATGCAGCTAGATAGATATTCGAATAACAAATTCAGAGAGGTATTCCACTTTTAAATCGGGTAAAAATTTCAAAAGTTATGGGCTAAGCAGTGCTGGGATCTGGTCACTTTTCTGCAAACCCATTTTTTGCAAATTTTGACAGGTCGGGGGTCATAAAAAATGACGAAACATTGACCAAAAATTCGAAAATAAACCAATGATGTAGCTAGATAGATATTTTAATAACAAATTCAGAGAGGCATTCCACTTTTAAATCGGGTAAAAATTTCAAAAGTTATGGGATAAGCAGTGCTGAGATCTGGTCACTTTTCTGCAAACTCATTTTTTTTGCAAATTTTGACAGGTCGGGGGTCATAAAAAATTACAAAATATTGACCAAAAATTCGAAAATAAACCAATAATGCAGCTAGATAGATATTTTAACAACAAATTCAGAGAGGTATTCCACTTTTAAATCGGGTAAAAATTTCAAAAGTTATGGGCTAAGCAGTGCTGGGATCTGGTCACTTTTCTGCAAACCCATTTTTTGCAAATTTTGACAGGTCGGGGGTCATAAAAAATTACAAAACATTGACCAAAAGTTCGAAAATAAACCAATGATGCAGCTAGATAAATATACTAATAACAAATTCACAGAGGTATTCCACTTTTAAATCGGGTAAAAATTTCAAAAGTTTGGGCTAAGCAGTGCTGGGATCTGGTCACTTTTCTGCAAACCCATTTTTTGCAAATTTTGACAGGTCGGGGGTCATAAAAAATTACAAAATTTTGACCAAAAATTCGAAAATAAACCAATAATGCAGCTAGATAGATATTTTAATAACAAATTCAGAGAGGTATTCCACTTTTAAATCGGGTAAAAATTTCAAAAGTTTGGGCTAAGCAGTGCTGGGATCTGGTCACTTTTCTGCAAACCCATTTTTTGCAAATTTTGACAGGTCGGGGGGTCATAAAAAACTACAAAATATTGACCAAAAATTCGAAAATAAACCAATAATGCAGCTAGATAGATATTCGAATAACAAATTCAGAGAGGTATTCTACTTTTAAATCGGGTAAAAATTTCAAAAGTTTGGGCTAAGCAGTGCTGGGATCTGGTCACTTTTCTGCAAACCCATTTTTTGCAAATTTTGACAGGTCGGGGGTCATAAAAAATGACGAAACATTGACCAAAAATTCGAAAATAAACCAATGATGTAGCTAGATAGATATTTTAATAACAAATTCAGAGAGGCATTCCACTTTTAAATCGGGTAAAAATTTCAAAAGTTATGGGATAAGCAGTGCTGGGATCTGGTCACTTTTCTGCAAACCCATTTTTTTGCAAATTTTGACAGGTCGGGGGTCATAAAAAATTACAAAATATTGACCAAAAATTCGAAAATAAACCAATAATGCAGCTAGATAGATATTTTAACAACAAATTCAGAGAGGTATTCCACTTTTAAATCGGGTAAAAATTTCAAAAGTTATGGGCTAAGCAGTGCTGGGTTCTGGTCATTTTTCTGCAAACCCATTTTTTGCAAATTTTGACAGGTCGGGGGTCATAAAAAATTACAAAATATTGATTAAAAATTCGAAAATAAACCAATAATGCAGCTAGATAGATATTCGAAAAACAAATTCAGAGAGGTATTCCACTTTTAAATCGGGTAAAAATTTCAAAAGTTATGGGCTAAGCAGTGCTGGGATCTGGTCACTTTTCTGCAAACCCATTTTTTGCAAATTTTGATATGTCGGGGGTCATAAAAAATGACGAAACATTGACCAAAAATTCGAAAATAAACCAATGATGTAGCTAGATAGATATTTTAATAACAAATTCAGAGAGGTATTCCACTTTTAAATCGGGTAAAAATTTCAAAAGTTATGGGATAAGCAGTGCTGGGATCTGGTCACTTTTCTGCAAACCCATTTTTTTGCAAATTTTAACAAGTCGGGGGTCATAAAAAACTACAAAATATTGACCAAAAATTCGAAAATAAACCAATAATGCAGCTAGATAGATATTCGAATAACAAATTCAGAGAGGTATTCCATTTTTAAATCGGGTAAAAATTTCAAAAATTATGGGCTAAGCAGTGCTGGGATCTGGTCACTTTTCTGCAAACCCATTTTTTGCAAATTTTGACAGGTCGGGGGTCATAAAAAATTAAAAAATATTGACCAAAAATTCGAAAATAAACCAATAATGCAGCTAGATAGATATTTTAAAAGCAAATTCAGAGAGGTATTCCACTTTTAAATCGGGTAAAAATTTCAAAAGGTTTGGGATAAGCAGTGCTGGGATCTTGTCACTTTTCTGCAAACCCATTTTTTGCAAATTTTGACAGGTCGGGGGTCATAAAAAATGACGAAACATTGACCAAAAATTCGAAAATAAACCAATGATGTAGCTAGATAGATATTTTAATAACAAATTCAGAGAGGTATTCCAGTTTTAAATCGGGTAAAAATTTCAAAAGTTATGGGCTAAGCAGTGCTGGGATCTGGTCACTTTTCTGCAAACCCATTTTTTGCAAATTTTGACAGGTCGGGGGTCATAAAAAATTAAAAAATATTGACCAAAAATTCGAAAATAAACCAATAATGCAGCTAGATAGATATTTTAATAACAAATTCAGAGAGGTATTCCACTTTTAAATCGGGTCAAAATTTCAAAAGTTTGGGCTAAGCAGTGCTGGGATCTGGTCACTTTTCTGCAAACCCATTTTTTGCAAATTTTGACAGGTCGGGGGTCATAAAAAACTACAAAATATTGACCAAAAATTCGAAAATAAACCAATAATGCAGCTAGATAGATATTCGAATAACAAATTCAGAGAGGTATTCCACTTTTAAATCGGGTAAAAATTTCAAAAGTTTGGGCTAAGCAGTGCTGGGATCTGGTCACTTTTCTGCAAACCCATTTTTTGCAAATTTTGAAAGGTCGGGGGTCATAAAAAATTACAAAATATTGACCAAAAATTCGAAAATAAACCAATAATGCAGCTAGATAGATATTTTAACAACAAATTCAGAGAGGTATTCCACTTTTAAATCGGGTAAAAATTTCAGAAGTTATGGGCTAAGCAGTGCTGGGATCTGGTCACTTTTCTGCAAACCCATTTTTTGCAAATTTTGACAGGTCGGGGGTCATAAAAAATTAAAAATATTGACCAAAAATTCGAAAATAAACCAATAATGCAGCTAGATAGATATTTTAATAGCAAATTCAGAGAGGTATTCCACTTTTAAATCGGGTAAAAATTTCAAAAGGTTTGGGATAAGCAGTGCTGGGATCTGGTCACTTTTCTGCAAACCCATTTTTTGCAAATTTTAACAAGTCGGGGGTCATAAAAAACTACAAAATATTGACCAAAAATTCGAAAATAAACCAATAATGCAGCTAGATAGATATATTAATAACAAACTAAGAGAGGTATTCCACTTTTAAATCGGGTAAAAATTTCAAAAGTTAAGGGCTAAGCAGTGCTGGGATCTGTTCACTTTTCTGCAAACCCATTTTTTGCAAATTTTGACATGTCGGGGGTCATAAAAAATTACAAAATATTGACCAAAAATTCGAAAATAAACCAATAATGCAGCTAGATAGATATTCGAATAACAAATTCAGAGAGGTATTCCACTTTTAAATCGGGTAAAAATTTCAAAAGTTATGGGCTAAGCAGTGCTGGGATCTGGTCACTTTTCTGCAAACCCATTTTTTGCAAATTTTGACAGGTCGGGGGTCATAAAAAATGACGAAACATTGACCAAAAATTCGAAAATAAACCAATGATGTAGCTAGATAGATATTTTAATAACAAATTCAGAGGGGCATTCCACTTTTAAATCGGGTAAAAATTTCAAAAGTTATGGGATAAGCAGTGCTGGGATCTGGTCACTTTTCTGCAAACCCATTTTTTGCAAATTTTGACAGGTCGGGGGTCATAAAAAATTAAAAATATTGACCAAAAATTCGAAAATAAACCAATAATGCAGCTAGATAGATATTTAAATAGAAAATTCAGAGAGGTATTCCACTTTTAAATCGGGTAAAAATTTCAAAAGGTTTGGGATAAGCAGTGCTGGGATCTGGTCACTTTTCTGCAAACCCATTTTTTGCAAATTTTGACAGGTCGGGGGTCATAAAAAATTAAAAATATTGACCAAAAATTCGAAAATAAACCAATAATGCAGCTAGATAGATATTTTAATAGCAAATTCAGAGAGGTATTCCACTTTTAAATCGGGTAAAAATTTCAAAAGTTATGGGATAAGCAGTGCTGGGATCTGGTCACTTTTCTGCAAACCCATTTTTTTGCAAATTTTGACAGGTCGGGGGTCATAAAAAATTAAAAAATATTGATCAAAAATTCGAAAATAAACCAATAATGCAGCTAGATAGATATTTTAACAACAAATTCAGAGAGGTATTCCACTTTTAAATCGGGTAAAAATTTCAAAAGTTTGGGCGAAGCAGTGCTGGGATCTGGTCACTTTTCTGCAAACCCATTTTTTGCAAATTTTGACAGGTCGGGGGTCATAAAAAATTACAAAATATTGACCAAAAATTCGAAAATAAACCAATAATGCAGCTAGATAGATATTTTAACAACAAATTCAGAGAGGTATTCCACTTTTAAATCGGGTAAAAATTTCAAAAGTTATGGGCTAAGCAGTGCTGGGATCTGGTCACTTTTCTGCAAACCCATTTTTTGCAAATTTTGACAGGTCGGGGGTCATAAAAAATTAAAAAATATTAACCAAAAATTCGAAAATAAACCAATAATGCAGCTAGATAGATATTTTAATAACAAATTCAGAGAGGTATTCCACTTTTAAATCGGGTAAAAATTTCAAAAGGTTTGGGATAAGCAGTGCTGGGATCTGGTCACTTTTCTGCAAACCCATTTTTTGCAAATTTTAACAAGTCGGGGGTCATAAAAAACTACAAAATATTGACCAAAAATTCGAAAATAAACCAATGATGCAGCTAGATAGATATTTTAATAACAAATTCAGAGAGGTATTCCACTTTTAAATCGGGTAAAAATTTCAAAAGTTATGGGCTAAGCAGTGCTGGGATCTTGTCACTTTTCTGCAAACCCATTTTTTTGCAAATTTTGACAGGTCGGGGGTCATAAAAAATTAAAAAATATTGACCAAAAATTCGAAAATAAACCAATAATGCAGCTAGATAGATATTTTAACAACAAATTCAGAGAGGTATTCCACTTTTAAATCGGGTAAAAATTTCAAAAGTTTGGGCTAAGCAGTGCTGGGATCTTGTCACTTTTCTGCAAACCCATTTTTTGCAAATTTTGACAGGTCGGGGGTCATAAAAAATTACAAAATATTGACCAAAAATTCGAAAATAAACCAATAATGCAGCTAGATAGATATTTTAACAACAAATTCAGAGAGGTATTCCACTTTTAAATCGGGTAAAAATTTCAAAAGTTATGGGATAAGCAGTGCTGGGATCTGGTCACTTTTCTGCAAACCCATTTTTTTTGCAAATTTTGACAGGTCGGGGGTCATAAAAAATTACAAAATATTGACCAAAAATTCGAAAATAAACCAATAATGCAGCTAGATAGATATTTTAACAACAAATTCAGAGAGGTATTCCACTTTTAAATCGGGTAAAAATTTCAAAAGTTATGGGCTAAGCAGTGCTGGGATCTTGTCACTTTTCTGCAAACCCATTTTTTGCAAATTTTGACAGGTCGGGGGTCATAAAAAATTACAAAATATTGACCAAAAATTCGAAAATAAACCAATAATGCAGCTAGATAGATATTTTAATAACAGGTATTCCACTTTTAAATCGGGTAAAAATTTCAAAAGTTATGTGCTAAGCAGTGCTGGGATCTGGTCACTTTTCTGCAAACCCATTTTTTGCAAATTTTGACAGGTCGGGGGTCATAAAAAATGACGAAATATTGACCAAAAATTCGAAAATAAACCAATAATGCAGCTAGATAGATATTTTAATAGCAAATTCAGAGAGGTATTCCACTTTTAAATCGGGTAAAAATTTCAAAAGGTTTGGGATAAGCAGTGCTGGGATCTGGTCACTTTTCTGCAAACCTATTTTTTGCAAATTTTAACAAGTCGGGGGTCATAAAAAACTACAAAATATTGACCAAAAATTCGAAAATAAACCAATAATGCAGCTAGATAGATATTCGAATAACAAATTCAGAGAGGTATTCCACTTTTAAATCGGGTAAAAATTTCAAAAGTTATGTGCTAAGCAGTGCTGGGATCTGGTCACTTTTCTGCAAACCCATTTTTTGCAAATTTTGACAGGTCGGGGGTCATAAAAAATTACAAAATATTGACCAAAAATTCGAAAATAAACCAATAATGCAGCTAGATAGATATTCGAATAACAAATTCAGAGAGGTATTCCACTTTTAAATCGGGTAAAAATTTCAAAAGTTTGGGCTAAGCAGTGCTGGGATCTGGTCACTTTTCTGCAAACCCATTTTTTGCAAATTTTGACAGGTCGGGGGTCATAAAAAACTACAAAATATTGACCAAAAATTCGAAAATAAACCAATAATGCAGCTAGATAGATATTCGAATAACAAATTCAGAGAGGTATTCCACTTTTAAATAGGGTAAAAATTTCAAAAGTTTGGGCTAAGCAGTGCTGGGATCTGGTCACTTTTCTGCAAACCCATTTTTTTGCAAATTTTGACAGGTCGGGGGTCATAAAAAATTACAAAATATTGACCAAAAATTCGAAAATAAACCAATAATGCAGCTAGATAGATATTTTAACAACAAATTCAGAGAGGTATTCCACTTTTAAATCGGGTAAAAATTTCAAAAGTTTGGGCTAAGCAGTGCTGGAATCTGGTCACTTTTCTGCAAACCCATTTTTTGCAAATTTTGACAGGTCGGGGGTCATAAAAAACTACAAAATATTGACCAAAAATTCGAAAATAAACCAATAATGCAGCTAGATAGATATTTTAACAACAAATTCAGAGAGGTATTCCACTTTTAAATCGGGTAAAAATTTCAAAAGTTTGGGCTAAGCAGTGCTGGGATCTGGTCACTTTTCTGCAAACCCATTTTTTGCAAATTTTGACAGGTCGGGGGTCATAAAAAATTACAAAATATTGACCAAAAATTCGAAAATAAACCTGTTGTAAAATATGAATATACATATATAAGGAAAAGTCACATTGATGCACATGCATTCATTTGATGCTTGTATGTGTGAGTGCGATGAAGGAGGAGATCGCAAGAAGTAACGGAATCTTCTTGCGCTTTTCCTTCTACACTTTGGGCATTTGCTTGTACACGCGAACACGACGCTTTACTTCTCCTTTGACAACGAGTGCGTGCGGTTGGAATGTTTAAAGATAAATTAAATGAGTTGTGTTAATTTATTGGTGTATAATCGCACAGATTATATTTCTTAATTTCTTAATAAATGACGCCGCGACGAATTCGCCGCATAAACTTTTTCTGTATTTCCAGGAGGACGCCAACAAATTCGCTGCGAAATTTCTAGAACACGCTTCGAATTCGCCGCAAGTGAGACGCCACGACAAATTCGACGCTTCCAAGAAAAAGTTGCTGGGCTGCGTGTTGCTGTACTGTGTTGCGGGGCAGTGTTGCCGTGCTGTTGCTGGACTGTGTTGCTGTGCTGTGTTGTGTTGCTAAGAAAGTGTTGCTGAGCTGTGTTGTGTTGCTAAGAAAGTGTTGCTACGCTGTGTTGAGGCTAAGAAAGAAACAATGGATAAGGGAAAGAGAAACATAAAACCGTTTGACGGTGAAAAATACTCAATCTGGAAGTTTCGAGTGAGAGCGCTCTTAGAAGAGCATGATTTATTAAAAGTAGTAGATGAAACACAGTTAGAAGTTACCGAAGAAATTAAAAAGGCAAAACGGAATGCAAAATGTTTAATTATCGAATATCTCAGTGATTCATTTCTAGTTTTTGCTAACAGTGAGAATACAGCAAAACAGATTTTTGCAAATTTAGATGGAATATACGAAAGGAAGAGCTTAGCATCGCAACTATCACTGCGAAAGAAACTTTTAGGTTTGAAGTTAAAAGGTGATACTTCGCTCCTCAATCACTTCCATTTTTTTGATGATCTCATTACGGAACTTATCGCGTCAGGAGCAAAGCTAGACGATATGGATAAAGTTTCCCATTTACTTTTAACTCTTCCAACCAGTTATGATGGAGTTATAACTGCAATAGAGACTCTATCCGAAAGTAACTTAACATTAGCTTTTGTTAAAACACGTCTTCTTGATCAGGAGATCAAGCTTAAAAACATAGGCAGGGATACGAGTGCTAAAGTTCTGCAAGCTATAGGTAAAAAAGGAGATGAAAGACAACAAATTTAAGAATAAGATACAACAGAAGTTTGGCAAGAAACCGTTCAAGCCCCAATTTAAGCCAAAACCGAAGTGCTTTCATTGTGGTAAGCTAGGTCATCTGAAGAAAAATTGTTTTTTCTTAAAAAGGCAGGGAAACCAGAATTTTAATGAAAACAGTGGACAGGAAAGGCAGGCTCAGATGGCATCAACAACAACAGCAGCAGCCCGACCAGAGCGTAGTTTCGCTTTCATGATGAGAAAAGCAACAACAAGTCCCAGCACAAGTGAGGTTGAGTTTATCCTAGACTCAGGAGCGTCGGATCATCTCATAAACGACACCGCACTGTTCTCCGAGTATGAGCGTTTGCAATCAAATGTCCCTATTGAGATTGCAAAACGCGGAGAATACATATACGCTACAGCCAAAGGAGTGGTCAACCTAAACAGCTCTGAAAACCAAATCACCTTACGAAACGTGCTGTACTGTAAGGACATTCCGCACAACTTGCTGTCAGTAAAGAAGATGCAGGATGCTGGGATGACCATCGAGTTTAACCCTGGAGGCATTAAAGATTTCAAATAGTGCTGAGTATCGATTATGGCATGAAAGGTTAGGACACATAAGTGTAGGAAAATTTCTAGAAATAAAACGAAATGGCCTTTTTGAAGATATTAAGCTTTTAAACAATGTTGAGTTAACCCATGAATTATGCGAGGCTTGTATAAATGGCAAGCAGTCTAGATTAAAATTTGAAAAATTTAAAAATAAAGAAAATGTAACACGACCGCTATTTGTTGTCCATTCCGACGTCTGTGGTCCAATCACACCCCCTACCGTTGACAATAAAAACTATTATGTCGTTTTTATTGATCAGTATACTCACTACTGTGTGACATACTTAGTAACATATAAGTCGGATGTATTTTTCGTTTTCAAAGATTTTGTTGCAAAGAGTGAGGCTCATTTTAACTTGAAAATGGTCAATCTGTATATCGATAATGGAAGGGAATATCTTTCTAATGAAATGCGTGAGTTCTGTGTCGAAAAAGGCATCAGCTATCATTTAACGGTTCCTCATACTCCACAATTAAATGGTGTATCAGAACGGATGATTCGAACAATCACCGAAAAGGCTCGCTCTATGATTAATTGTGCTAAAATCAATAAATATTTTTGGGGTGAAGCTGTTTTAACAGCAACATACTTAATTAACAGATCCCCAAGTAGAGCATTGCAAAATATAAATAAAACACCATTTGAGATGTGGCATAACAAAAAGCCTGTATTAAAATATTTATAGATATTTGGTTCGACAATATATGCACTAAACAAAGTTCGAAAGCGAAAGTTTGACGAAAAGTCAATTAAAACTATACTTGTCGGGTATGAACCAAATGGGTATAAATTGTGGAATGAGGAATAATTTATGACAGCTAGAGATGTTGTGGTGGATGAGATAAATATGTTAAAAATTAGAGTTTTACATGGAGAAGACTCTGTGGTTCAAGGTAATACTGTTGAACCAAATAATGACTCTTTAAATAGAGAGAAAGAAGAGTTGGATTTTCCTTCGGTGGAAAATATTGAATCTGTTGATTCTGAAGTAAATGAACAACTCAATGAAAATTCCACAGATCTCGAGAATGCCGATCCAGTTGTTTAAACTGGTGATAAATCAAATGAAAATAAAATGAGGAAGAAATCAGACGCAGGAAGAATTAAAAGTAAACCAAAATTATCATATCGTTTTAGAAAATGTCTTATGAATACTCAAACATGCTTAAATGATATTCCTAATACATTTGATGAAATTAAGTTTCGTGAAGACAGATCTTTCTGGGAGAAAGCTATACAGGATGAACTTAACTCCCATTTTCAAAACAATACTTGGTCCTTAGTGCAAAGGCCAAATAACAAAAACATAGTTGATTGCAAGTGGGTATCTATATATATAAAAATGGAGACAAAATATGTGCGCAATCGCATCACATGAAAACGGCTTGACCGATTTGGCTGAAAATTGGTAGGGAGATAGCTTAGAACCAGAAGAAGGTTTAAGCATAAGAAAATTTTGGGAAAACCTTCTGGAAAAGTCGCTAGCGGCTCAACAGATGTACACAATGTTGTATGTAAAAAAAAAGATCATAGCTGCGTTGATTTTGTGTATCGATGAAGTCGGTAAAAAAATATTTAAACAAAAAATAGAGCGAGCTTAAACAATTTGAAATAATGCCTGCTGTTAGACGAATAGGAATTGGACGTGCAACATTGACTATTATGTTGTTAAATTGTGTTGACCAGCGAAGCGGGCACAGGACCTCTAGTTTAGTATAAAACAAGATGAGTTTGGTAACTTAGTAAAGTATAAAGCAAGGCTTGTAGCGCAGGGTTTTACTCAAGAGTATATGACTGATTATGACGAGACATTTGCACCAGTTGCACGAATTTCAAGTTTCAGATTTCTATTGGCACTTTCAAATCAATATAATTTAATGATTCATCACATGGATGTCAAAACCGCATTTTTAAATGGAACTCTAAACGATGAAATATACATGACTATTCCAAAAGGCTTGACCCAATGCTACGGGAATAAAGTGTGTAAACTTAATAAAGCTATATATGGCCTTAAGCAAGCTGCTAGATGCTGGTTCGAGGCGTTTGAAAGCGTATTGAAAGAAGTTGGATTTGAAAATATAGGAGTTGACCGTTGTATTTATATTTTAAATAAGGGAGATATTTCAAGAAATATATATATTTTGTTATATGTGGATGATGTAGTAATTGCTACAAGCAAATCTGATACAATGTCCAATTTTAAATCTTACCTTCAAGATAAATTTCAAATGACTGATTTACGTGAAATCCGGCATTTTATTGGTATAAAAATTGATAGAACTGACGGACAGATATGTCTCAGTCAGTCAGCATATATTCAAAATGTATTGAGAAAATTTAATATGGAAGATTGCAATACAGTTAGTACTCCCCTCCAAAGCAAGTTAGACTATGAGGCTCTGCAATCGGAAGAATCATGTGATGCACCATGTAGAAACTTGATTGGTTGTTTGATGTACATTATGTTGTGCACACGCCCAGACTTAAGTACTTCAATAAGTATTTTAAGTCGATACACAAACAACAACAATAAGGAACTATGGCAATGCCTTAAAAGAGTTCTTAGATATTTAAAAGGAACTGTTGATCTAAAGCTCAGATTCAAGAAAAATATAAATTTTAATAACATTCTTATAGGATATGTAGATTCTGATTGGGCTGGGAACGAAACTGACAGAAGAAGTACTACTGGATATCTTTTTAAAATGTTTGAAAGCTGCTTAATTTCATGGAGTACCATGAAGCAAAAATCGGTTGCTGCTTCATCTACCGAAGCAGAATATATGGCCTTGTTTGAAGGTGTTAGAGAAGCCCTTTGGCTCAAGTCATTAATAAATGAGATTAATCTAGAATTAAATGGTCCTATAGATATTTTTGAAGACAACCAAGGTTGTATCAGCATTGCCAATAATCCTACTTGCCATAAGAGAACAAAGCACATAGACATTAAATATCATTTTACGAGGGAACAAATTGAAAAGAAACTAATTTGTCTAAAGTATATTCCCACAGATCTCCAACTAGCCGACATATTGACGAAGCCATTACCATCTGCAAGATTTATCGCTCTGAGAAGCCAACTGGGCCTTTCCGATTAAATTGACATCGAAAAATTTGAAACGTCGCAGAAGAAATTCCTTTTTCATTTGGAAC
This sequence comes from Drosophila ficusphila, assembly GCF_018152265.1. Classification (NCBI taxonomy): domain Eukaryota; kingdom Metazoa; phylum Arthropoda; class Insecta; order Diptera; family Drosophilidae; genus Drosophila; species Drosophila ficusphila. Next base: position 21,185 of record NW_025064176.1, read on the forward strand.
CAAAAGAAATGGAGCTCATGGAGTTTTTGTTATATTTAAAACAATCTTTATCATACTTTACAAAGTAATATTTATGTATAACCTTGTGAGGTAACCCTCACAAGGGCCCCCCCCTCCCCTCATGTACATAGTAGTTAGGCGTAATTTATAAGGTAGAGTATAAGGTAGAACTATAAGGTTTAGGGTAAGGACGACCAAGACCCACGGAGGGCACCCCTTTTGTAATATTAAGGCCCATGAAGGGCATCCCGCTTTCCCTCAGTTAGACCCCGAGGGGACAATCACTTTTGAGTTGGGGTGTGGTGCGCCCCAGTACGGGCCACATCCCCGGCCACGCCGAGGATCACATCATCAACACGCAAAACCACATCAGCAACACGCAAAACCACATCAGCAACACGCGCATCAGCAACACGCACATCAGCAACACGCACATCAGCAACACGCACATCAGCAACACGCACATCAGCAACATCCACGTCAGCAACATCCACGTCAGCAACATCCACAACCACGCCAGCAACATCTCCATCTCTCCAAACTTGAGCCCTCGGCAGAACCGACGGCCGGGTCCGGAGAGACACGGAAAAGAAGAGGAACGCACGATCGCGTAAGAGACGCGGGTGCGGGAGGCGGCAGACGAAAGAGGACGCCTATAGCCTGCACGAAAGCAGCGTAAGGGCCGCTGCCGCAGTCGACGGCAGCAGCGAGGGCTTCGAGCAGCCTTCGCTGTTCGCCGATCGTGGAGTTAGATTTTGACCATCGGAGTGAACGGAGTTAGTTTTTGACCATCAGAGTGGACGGTTGGATTTTGGCAAGCAGAGTGAACGGACGTGAGTGGATGGCGACAAGGATAAAAGGACACGTGGACATGGAGTCCCTCCGATAAGACGGGTGAGCCGGCCGCGGGCCAGCCCTACGGGGTGGCCAGCACGTGCGCAGGGAACTAGGGACCCTCAGGCATTAAGGAATTATGAATAAAGTTGTAAGAAAACCACAATTAACCATAGTCTTCTCTCTCCCAAGTCCTCCTTCCCCTTTCCCCTCCATACCTATGAGCACCGGCCGTCGGGTGACGGGGCCGGCATGCTGACTCCCGGGTGACGGGAGCAGCCGCTCAAATCCCGTATCTAGGAGCACCGGCCGTCGGGTGACGGGGCCGGCATGCTGACCCCCGGGTGACGGGGGCAGCCGCTCATAACCTGTACTGAGGAGCACCGATCCACGGATGACGGGATCGGTCGCTCAAAACCCCCCTCCCTCGTAGTTCGAGCACCGGCCGTCGGGTGACGGGGCCGGCATACTGATCCACGGGTGACGGGATCAGTCGCTCACTACATCCTTTCCTTGAGCACCAGCACCCGGGTGACGGGGCTGGCAAGTCGACTCCCGGGTGACGGGATCGACGGCTCGTAACCCTCCGCCCCCTAACAGGGCTCCGGCACCCGGTTGACGGGGCCGGATAAGCCGATCCACGGGTGACGGGATCGGTGCCCTGGTCGCCCTGGTCCGCCGGCCGCCCGGGTGACGGGCCGACGGCATAACCACGGCACGCAACCCAAACTTTCCCCCTCAAACCCACGCCCAATTAGGGAACCCGCCTCCTTGTCCTGTCTGTCTCCGTAAATATAAATTATTTCTGTAGGGGACCCTGGATAGACTGAGTATTTATCCTGGCCCGTGATTAGCATCCTTACAGATGGCGCCCGAGCAGGGACTAGACAGGATATCGTAAGGACATTTTAATCCTTCGTGGCATAAAAACCCACCAGAAGAAAAATAGGGTCGAAATTAGGTAAAAATCTGAGGTTAGGGACGAAAGTTAGGGAAAACACGTTTTTTGGACGGAAAGAAAAGGAATAGGGAAAAAAATTACGAGAGAGAGAGAAATGTCGTAGCACGCGGCAGAAAAGTACAGCCATACGGGAGAGAACAGATAGAAGGAGAGATGGAGAGAAAGAGAGTCGCCAAATTTAAGCCACGTGGACGCCGCAGCCGGCAACCACGCGATTAGGAAAATTTAGTTCCCTTGCGCACTACTGGTCCCTTCACAAAATGGGACGCCCGACGCCGGCAAAGCCGAGAAGTATATAGGTCGCCAGCCGACACACATCGACAACAGTCGATCATCAGAGCTACAAGAGAACAGTCGATCATCAGAGCTATAAGAGGACACATCGATCCGCCGGATCACTCAAGGACCACAAGGATACACACCACGCCAAGGACATCAAGGATACACATCCTCTCAAGGATACTCAAGGATACACATCGCCGCTCCTGCACCATAGCCAGGACAATCAAGGATACACAGGACTACAAGGACACACAGGACACACATCAAGCAACATGGGAATTTCTTGGATCTCATACAGGAAGAAGCACGAGCTCGAGGCTATTCTTCTCGACCTCGGTCTGGAGCAGAACGGCACGGTCGAGGAACAGCGAGCCCGACTGTACGCGTTCGCCAGGCAACCGGAGCACTCCGAGGACACTCTGATCCGGCTTGGGGAGTTGGAACGCAAGTACACCCCTTCCGGAGACATCAAACCACCGTCGCCGATACCCCCTACCAGGAGAAGGTACCCAGCAGCAACCACACGCTGGCTGTACCACGCAGCACTTCCCCGTCCCCAGGGACGCGAGGAAAATCGGAGGGCACCGCACGCGCCAGTGCATCCCAGTCCGACACAGGCGTCTACGCGATGGTGGTCGACAAGGCGACCAAATGGGGATTGTCTTTCGACGGCACTTCCGATCCGCTCAGCTTCGTGGAGCATATCGAAGAACGAGCGGATACCTACCGGATCGACCGGAAGTATTTGTCGCACGCTATCACCGTCCTCCTGACTGGCCGGGCGGAGAGCTGGTTCCGAACCAGTGATCTGCAGGGACGCACCTGGACCGAAGTCCGCCGGGAATTCTTGGAATTTTTCCTGCCGCCCCGGTACTACCAACGCCTCGACGACGAAATCCGCACTCACTTCCAGAAAGTGAACGAGCCGTTCAAGGAGTACCTGGTGGATCTTCGTCTCCAGATGCGCCGCGCTGGATTCTCGCCGGAGCAGGAATTAGAACGAGTCTACGAGAACATGCTGCCCGAGTACCAGTTGTTTACCCGCCGCCAGGATTTCAAGACGTTGACCGAGCTCACACATTTGGTGGTCAACTACGAAGTCGCCCGCAGCCGCGGAGGCCGACCCGTCCGTGGATACCCGTCGGCAAACGCAGACGCCGAGTATCCACCCCAGAGCAGGAACGCACGACCTAGGGCGAACCCTGTTCACACACCGCAGGTGCCACGCCCTGGGAACGCGACCAACGACGCCGCCAGCCGAGGCACCGGAGGAAACTCCACCCAAGGGGCCACGCCCACCAGGTCAACCGACCCCCGCACCACCTGCCGAAACTGCGGCCAGGCTGGTCACTACGCCACGGAATGCCGGAACCAGAGGACCATGTTCTGCTGGGACTGCGGTCGCCAAGGCATACGCACTATCGAGTGCTGCAGGAACCAGACGCCGGGAAACGGGCAAGGGCCTCGAGTATCAGGGAGCCACTCGAGGAACCCACCGAACTCCCACACCCAGTAACCAACGCCATCCAACAGGATCGGAACCGTATCCGCGCACAGGTCACGGTCGAGGGACGACCACTCACCGCCACCTTGGATACGGGGGCCTCGCATAGCTTTATAAGCGAGCGCCTGGCAAGGGCACTCCACGACGGGAAGAACCATCGTGCCGTGCGAACGCGGGTGAAGTTAGCAGACGGAACCGGCAGGGAGCTCACGCAGGCCCTGCGAATCACGATCCAGCTGGGAAAGGCTCGGGTCAGCGTCTCCGCCCTCATCATGGCGGATGTGCTGGACGACCTTCTACTCGGGATGGATTTCCTGTGTTACGGAGGAGCCACACTACAGTGTGGGGGCTTGACCCTCCAACTCGAGCCACCCATTCCTGACCAACCCACGAGGACCAGCTCGCCGACACCAACCGGGAGCAAACAAGCCGCTCCACGAGCGCACATCGAAGCCGCCACCCAGGCGCACTCACCGGCCGCCGCAACACAGGCGCAGCCCCAAGCCGCCACCCAGGCGCACCCCGAAGCCGCCATCCAGGCGCAAACACAAGCCGCCCCACGGGCGCACAAACGTGCCGCCACGCCGGCGTACACACCCGGCACCCAGGCGCACATCGAAGCCGCCACGCAGGCGCATTCCTCAGCCGCCACCCAGGCGCAAACACAAGCCGCCCCACGGGCGCACAAACGTGCCACCACGCCGGCGCATACACCCGGCATCCAGGTGCACTCCAAAGCCGCCACACAGGCGCACATCGAAGCCGCCACCCAGGCGCACTCCAAAGCCGCTCCACGAGCGCAAAAACAAGCCGCCACTCAGGCGCAGGTTCAAGCCGCTCCACGAGCGCAAAAACAAGCCGCCACACAGGTGCACCCCGAAGCCGCCACCCAGGCGCACTCCAAAGCCGCTCCACGAGCGCACATCGACGCCGCCACACGGGCGCACTCCAAAGCCGCCACACGGGCGCACACCGAAGCCGCCACCAAGGCGCAAACACAAGCCGCCACACGGGCGCACACTGAAGCCGCCACACGGGCGCAACCCCAAGCCGCCACACGGGCGCAAACACCAGCCGCCCCACGGGCACACGCATCAGCCGTCGCAACGCAGGCGCACCCCTCAGCCGCCACGCAGGCGCAAACTCAAGCCGCCACACCGGCGCAAACACAAGCCGCCCCACGGACGACGGCACAAGCCGCCACACAGGCGCACCCTCGGGCAGACTCATCAGCCACCCAGGGGCACTCACCGCAACGCCCTGATGCGCCACGCAGCGCCAGGCACCCCAACGTGCGCACGGTCCCAAGCTGGGCCGGAGCGCTACCTCCGCCTGATCCAGTAGCGGTTCAGCGAAACCCATTTCGCAAAGGGGCCAAGAGGGTCCGCTTCAGCGATTTGGAACCACCACCTCCATCCTGCGGTATCGCTGACGCTGACTACGACATCGAGGAGGAACCGAGAGCCAGAGGCCACGAGGACAACTACCCGGAGCCCTGGATCAGGGAGTTTCTCGAACGAAAACTGTCCCGCTTCAACAGCATCGCCAACGTCTCCCACATCGCCGAGCACAAGATCGTGATGCGCCACGATCGCCCTATTAAGCAACGCTATCATCCACGGAATCCCGCGATGAGGGCCGTCATCGACCAACAGATCGACGAGCTTATCCGCGATGGACGCATAGAGCCTTCCAAGAGCCCCCCATAGCGCGCCGATAGTCATCGCGGCAAAGAAGAATGGAGAGGCCAGGATGTGCAACGACTACAGACAGCTAAACGAGAACTCGATCCCCGACGCTTATCCGCTGCCGCGGATCCACCACATCTTGGAGCGGCTGCGAAACGCCCGCTATATATCGATGTTGGACCTGAAGAACGGGTACTGGCAGATCCCAGTCGCCCCGGACAGCCGCGAATGCACCGCATTCACCGTCCCGGGCCGCGGACTATTTCACTGGAAGGTGATGCCTTTCGGGCTTCACTCGGCGCCGGCCACATTCCAACGGGCGCTGGACACCGTCATCGGCCCCGACATGGAACCACACGCTTTCGCCTACTTGGACGACATCATCGTCGTCGGCGCCACTCTCTCCGAGCACGTGCGGAATCTACGCGAGGTATTTCGACGGCTTCGAGAGGCCAATCTCCGCCTCAACCGAGACAAGTGCCAGTTTTTCCAGCGGAGCATAAAATATCTTGGCCATGTAATCAGCGAGGCCGGGATACAGACCGACCCCGACAAGGTCGCTGCCATCCGGGAACTGACCCCACCCACGAACCTGAAGGAGCTTCGCCGATGCCTCGGCATAGCGTCTTGGTACAGACGCTTTGTGCCAAACTTCGCGGACGTGGTCGAACCAATGACCTCGCTACTCAAGAAGGATCAAAGCTGGGGATGGACCGAGAAGCAGAAACAGGCGTTCCAGAAGTTGAAGGACCTGCTCACAGAGGCACCAATTCTGGCGTGCCCAGATTTCGAAGAGAAATTTGTACTCCAAACCGACGCAAGCGAATACGGCGTGGGAGCCGTACTCACCCAGACTATCGACCAACAGGAGCGCGTAATCGCTTACGCTAGCCGCCGGCTAAACACCGCCGAGCGCAACTATTCTGTTACGGAAAAGGAATGCCTCGCTATAGTATGGGCCATCCGTAAGATGCGCTGCTATCTCGAAGGATACCGTTTCGAGGTGCTGACCGACCACCACTCGCTAAAGTGGTTGAACTCCATCGACAACCCCACGGGCAGGATCGCTCGGTGGGCATTGGAGTTGCAGCAGTTCCAGTATGACGTGACATACCGACGCGGAACCCAGAATCTGGTCGCGGATGCACTATCGCGCCAGCCACTGGCCACCATGCAGCAGGCACAAGTTCAGGACATCAACTGTAAGTGGATCACGAAAATGCTACACAGGACCCGACAGGAGCCGGCCAAGTATCCAGACTTTCGAGAGGAGAACGGGTAACTTTACAGACGCATCGGGCTGCGCCCGGAGGATGAGGAATACACCCCCTGGAAACTATGCGTGGGCACTAACGACCGCGCAAGAGTGCTGACGGAATGCCACGACCACCCCACCGCAGGCCACCTGGGCGTGCGGAAGACAAGCACACGAGTCGCCCAGAAGTACTACTGGCCCGGATTATTTCGAGAAGTGGCCAAATACGTACGCCGATGCACAAGCTGTCAGAAGTTTAAGGTAAGCCAAGAAAAACCGGCCGGGAAAATGTTCACCCGCCAGGTCGACGAACCTTTCCACATACTATGTGCGGACTTCGTTGGACCCCTCCCACGATCCAAGCTAGGGAACACAGTCCTATTGGTGTTCCTCGACTCATTCAGCAAGTGGGTGGAACTCGTCCCACTGCGACGAGCCACGGTACCATATCTCGAACGAGCGTTTAGAGAACGGATCCTGAGTCGATTCGGAGTCCCGAAGACTCTGGTCTGTGACAACGGAACTCAGTTCACCAGCCGGGATTTCCGGACATTTTGCAAATCACTAGGAATGGAACTGCAGTATACTGCGCCCTACACGCCCCGTCAAAATCCTACGGAGAGGGCCAACAGGACCGTGAAAACCATGATCGCGCAATACCTGGGCGACGCGCCGCAGAACACCTGGGATCAACTCCTGCCAGAAATCTCGCTGGCCGTCAACGGTAGCGTGTCGGACACAACGGGATTCAGCCCCGCCTTTCTGGTACAAGGCCGGGAACCACGCCTACCCAATGCACTTTACGACGAAGTCACCCCGGGACGAGGAACCGCCCTGATTCCCCCAGCGGAGAGGAGCGAGCAGCTGCACAGCATATTTAAAGTGGCCCGCGACAACGCCGAACGTGCCACGGCCGAGCAAGGCCGGCACTACAATTTACGACGACGGGAGTGGAAGCCACCATTGGGCTCCCTCGTTCTCGCCCGCCATCATGTGCTATCAAACGCCGCCGAGGGCTTCGCGGCCAAACTGGCTGCGAAATATGAAGGCCCGTTCCGAGTGATCAAGTTCCTCTCGCCGAACATCGTCCGGCTGCAAGATATCGGGAGCCGCCGTCGCCGCACGGCCAGCATAAACAACCTAAAAGCATATCACCAAAGCAACGCGGACGACGACGAACATCAGAACGAGGATAGCCTCAGCATCACCGCAGCCCATGACGACCACGACGACCACGACGCCCGTGATCAGTCCAGAAGCCTCCACTCTGGCATCGGCTCTGATCCTAAGGAGCTATAGGAGCGCAGGAGCTTAGGATAGGCGCCACCCTCAAGCAGGCTAAAAGAGGGGTGGACTCTACTAATACGTTTGTTTATTTTCATAGATCCCAAATATTCGTTATTGGAATTGCCAGATCGACCGAAAAGCAACTTCGATACGTACGGGCAGCGCGCTATCGGATATCGATAAAGATAGCGCGATCTTCGCTCTGCAGACCCACGCGTTCAAACCTACAAATTGTGAGACGCAAAAGCTAAAAACATGCCGAGAGATAGGAACACGAATTCGCAGCGCCGCCATTCGCGCCATTCAGAGGACGAACCACGTCGCCGCCATCGCCACCGCCGCGATCGCCCGGCTAATCAGGACCCAGGTGAGCGCCCAAACACCGCGGCTTCCGCCACGACGATGCCCGCATTAGAGGGACTGCACCTGGCAGCCAACGCCACCAGCCCCAGGCGCAACTCGCGGCCACCGACGCCGACAAGCACGGTCGCCGCCGACACGGGGCGCCCACCGCGTCCGCCATCGGCCGCGCCCGATGCCACCGGATCCACCCCACCAGCGACCACCGCCGACAGCGACGCCCAGCCGTCGCCCGCGATCAGCCCCACATGGTGCGAAGGGCTGACCTACGAGGACGTGGTGGCCTCTATTTTTGAGGCAGAAGAAGAGCCGGACCCAGCCATCCCCTCGGTCCCCGCCTCGCCGACCCCCGTGGCCCGCTGGGCGCAATTTATGAGGAGGTCTCCGATGCTGAGGTGGTGACTCTCAGCTCGGACGACGACGAGCCACGGGGCGCGGCGATGGACACAGTTGTCCTTCTCGACGAGGAGGAGACCGTGCCGTGGGTACCGCCCCATCGAGAAACACCACCGCCCTCATACGAGGAGCTTTTCGGGCCGGGCCCGTACCCGGAGCCCGACCCTCCAGCATCAGCCGGGGTCAGCACCGCTGCCACCATGGCGGTGCGGGCCACCGGCGCCGCTGCCACGGGCACACCCAGGCCCGCACCCAGTGCCACCGACGCCAAGGAGCAGGCCACGCCCACGCTCACCGCCGCCGACGACACCGCCGACGCGGCAACCGTCCGGGCAGGAGCCAGCACCCCCACGGGGGATGACTTGCTCGCGCTCCTGCTGGGGAAGCTGGCCGCGTCCCCCGACGGACCCACCACGTCCGCCGCATCCCAGCAGCGGGAGGCAGTCCGGGCCGCGGTCCGAACAATAATGGCCACGATCCCCACGGCGGAAGCCACTGCTCAACCCGACGCAGCCGCTGGATCGACCGCCGGCATCCCACCGGCCGCCACTGCTCAATCCGACGCAGCCGCCGGATCGGCCGCCGGCATCCCACCGGCCGCCACTGCTCCACCCGACGCAGCCGCCGGATCGGCCGCCGGCATCCCACCGGCCGCCACTGCTCAATCCGACGCAGCCGCCGGATCGGCCGCCGGCATCCCGCCGGCCGCCACTGTTCAACCCGACGCAGCCGCCGGATCGGCCGCCGGCATCCCGCCGGCCGCCATGGCTCAACTAGACGCCGCCACCCAAGCGGCCGCCCAACCGGACGCCGCCGCCACCCAAGCGGCCGCCTAACCGGACGCCGCCGCCACGGCGCGCGCCCCGACGCCGCCTGACGGCACCGCGGCCACTGCAGCCGTAGCTGCCGTCCTGCCGTCCAGGCCCGTGCGGCGGGTGAGGCCTATGCCGGCCACCGACCAGCAGCGCTGGCGTGGCCGCCAGCCTTTGGCCAACCCCGAAGGCGAACCAGTCGGCCGCCCAGGCATCCTCCGCCGACCGGCCCCATGGCCCATGGAGGAGGCCAGTACTGACGAGGAATTAGGAGAGGACGCCGAGGAAGACGAGGAGGACGCCGACTCGGAGGAGGAGCTTCCCCCGGTGGATCCCCTGCCTCCAAACGCCCAGGTCCGCGCCCTCGACGGATGGGTTACCGAAGACGGGTGGGTACCCATCGCCCTCCTGCGTAGTATAGACGGGCATCTGCGCCAGCCGAGACGCCGGGAGGTGCGCTACCTGGAGGAGGTAGCCGGCATCCGCTATCGCATCCAGATCTCGACCAGCGGCCGGGTAAAGGTCTTCCCGCACCCCCGAGGAAGGGATGGGGTGTGAGGTAACCCTCACAAGGGCCCCCCCTCCCCCCTCATGTACATAGTAGTTAGGCGTAATTTATAAGGTAGAGTATAAGGTAGAACTATAAGGTTTAGGGTAAGGACGACCAAGACCCACGGAGGGCACCCCTTTTGTAATATTAAGGCCCATGAAGGGCATCCCGCTTTCCCTCAGTTAGACCCCGAGGGGACAATCACTTTTGAGTTGGGGTGTGGTGCGCCCCAGTACGGGCCACATCCCCGGCCACGCCGAGGATCACATCATCAACACGCAAAACCACATCAGCAACACGCAAAACCACATCAGCAACACGCGCATCAGCAACACGCACATCAGCAACACGCACATCAGCAACACGCACATCAGCAACATCCACGTCAGCAACATCCACGTCAGCAACATCCACAACCACGCCAGCAACATCTCCATCTCTCCAAACTTGAGCCCTCGGCAGAACCGACGGCCGGGTCCGGAGAGACACGGAAAAGAAGAGGAACGCACGATCGCGTAAGAGACGCGGGTGCGGGAGGCGGCAGACGAAAGAGGACGCCTATAGCCTGCACGAAAGCAGCGTAAGGGCCGCTGCCGCAGTCGACGGCAGCAGCGAGGGCTTCGAGCAGCCTTCGCTGTTCGCCGATCGTGGAGTTAGATTTTGACCATCGGAGTGAACGGAGTTAGTTTTTGACCATCAGAGTGGACGGTTGGATTTTGGCAAGCTGAGTGAACGGACGTGAGTGGATGGCGACAAGGATAAAAGGACACGTGGACATGGAGTCCCTCCGATAAGACGGGTGAGCCGGCCGCGGGCCAGCCCTACGGGGTGGCCAGCACGTGCGCAGGGAACTAGGGACCCTCAGGCATTAAGGAATTATGAATAAAGTTGTAAGAAAACCACAATTAACCATAGTCTTCTCTCTCCCAAGTCCTCCTTCCCCTTTCCCCTCCATACCTATGAGCACCGGCCGTCGGGTGACGGGGCCGGCATGCTGACTCCCGGGTGACGGGAGCAGCCGCTCAAATCCCGTATCTAGGAGCACCGGCCGTCGGGTGACGGGGCCGGCATGCTGACCCCCGGGTGACGGGGGCAGCCGCTCATAACCTGTACTGAGGAGCACCGATCCACGGATGACGGGATCGGTCGCTCAAAACCCCCCTCCCTCGTAGTTCGAGCACCGGCCGTCGGGTGACGGGGCCGGCATACTGATCCACGGGTGACGGGATCAGTCGCTCACTACATCCTTTCCTTGAGCACCAGCACCCGGGTGACGGGGCTGGCAAGTCGACTCCCGGGTGACGGGATCGACGGCTCGTAACCCTCCGCCCCCTAACAGGGCTCCGGCACCCGGTTGACGGGGCCGGATAAGCCGATCCACGGGTGACGGGATCGGTCGCCCTGGGCCTGCCCTGGTCCGCCGGCCGCCCGGGTGACGGGCCGACGGCATAACCACGGCACGCAACCCAAACTTTCCCCCTCAAACCCACGCCCAATTAGGGAACCCGCCTCCTTGTCCTGTCTGTCTCCGTAAATATAAATTATTTCTGTAGGGGACCCTGGATAGACTGAGTATTTATCCTGGCCCGTGATTAGCATCCTTACAACCTTAAGTGAAATGCTTTAATATTTTTACAATTTTTCTTTTGTTCAAAATTTGAATTTATGTAAATTTTTCGCTATTTGTATATGTAGATCTAGTTGGGTTTTACTGGGTTTCCCCAACTCTTTGCAGCGAATGCTGGATCTAATTGTAATCCCCAGAAATTAAGAAAGAAACAAGAAATTGAAAGATAAGCACAATCTCGTATGTCAAATTTTTGTTTTTTGCTCAATGTAACTTTTGAGGTGGCGTGTTGTAAAATATGAATATACATATATAAGGAAAAGTCACATTGATGCACATGCATTCATTTGATGCTTGTATGTGTGAGTGCGATGAAGGAGCCCTGCAGTTCTGGCTGTTCACAAGTGAATTTCGGCAATTGCCAATCATGTGTGTAGGAAAGGGAAACGGATATTCCTAAGTTTCCCTCTCTTCCTCACTCTTATAATACGATTTCGTTACTTGCACCCGACGGCGACCCGACTCCAAATTTGCCTTCTATTCTTTCGTTTTTCTTATTGCACTGTTGTCATTCTCCGTTAGAAACAAAAAATTATGTGGATGTGATGTGGATACATATAATATAACTCCCGTGTCATCTATGGTCGGTTATATCTAAAAAGAAGGGTATACTAAAAGGATGAAAAATAAAATTGAGCTGCGTCATTCTTTTGCGTAGTGCGTTGACAATATGTTGTCAAATTTCTTAATTTGTGCAACGGGAAGCGGAAATGTTTAAAAATCATGTAAGTGTCGTTAATATTACAAAAATATTATGTTTTTTACTACAAACTTATTTAAATCTTTTTAGGATTAAGCCATACACATGTATGTCCGATAAATTCGTTTGAAAGGTAAGTTTGCGCTAAATTAAAAAATTAAATATGTAATAACGAAAATATTTTTTGTACCATAGATGGACGCAAAACAGCCGATTTTCTGCAAATACTCCACATAAATGATAAACAAAAACTTTCGAATTTAATATTTTTAATGTGCTTATCTCTTATGTTCAAAAATAAGATATTTTATAAAATAAAAAAAAAATATATATATATATATATTGTTAGTAGTAGGATAATACGGGTCCTGGCCCACTAGGTAATAAATCATGTCAAAAAAAGGGGGTGGGGGTGACCCTAATTAGTCACGCATGGTTGCACACAGGTGTCATAATGACCTAATTAGCATAATTATGTAATAAAAGTGTGGGAAAAAGGGGGAAAAAAGGGGGTGGGGGTGATCGTTGAATGCACACAGGTGTCATAATGACCTAATTAGCATAAAAAGGTCACTTAATTAAGTTAGAAAGGGGTGTGAGGTGTGAGGATCACCCCAAAGAAATGGTGAAAGTGGGTGGGGTGTTTTGTCATGTCTTGTCTTGTCTTGTTTTCTTCTCACCCCAAAGGTGTGTGTGTGAGAGGGGTGTTTTCTCATGCGTAAAAATGTGTGGTTGCTTAGAGTGATCTTTAGCCGAATAGGGTGCGTAGGAGTGTGTGAGAGGGGTGTTTTGTCATGCGTTTGAATTTGTGATTGCTTGTGTGTGAGAGGGGTGTTTTGTCATGCGTAGAATTTGTGGTTGTTTAGAGTGATCTTTACCCGAAAATGGTGTGTAGGAGTGTGAGAGAGGGGTGTTTTGTGATGCGTACGAATTTGTAAAACGATATTTAGGTTGAGTAGTAGGAGGAGGAGGAGGAGGGGCAAGTTGTTTTATAATGCTTGCCCTTTTGTCATGTGTAGGAATTTGTAAAACGATATTTAGGCTGAGGAGTAGTAGGAGGGGGAAGTTGTTTTATTATGCTTGTCCGTTTTGTTTATTAAATTAGGGTTGTAGATGATATCTGTTAGTGTAACCTGTCTTCAGTGGTCTTGTGGTCAAAAGGTGTTGGTTTGACCGCATACTTTTGTGGTGTGAAACAAGCGTGAGTTCGAGAACCTCCCCCTCTTTAGCGAGCATTAGCGAGCATTAGATGGGGAAGTGAGCGTGAATATCTAAAGTATGTTGCTTCTAACTTGTATTAAGTTAAGGGGAGGGTAATCTTAAATGTTTCAATTCTATAGTGGTGGTGGTGGTGGTGGTGGTGGTTCCTAACAGAATATACACAAAAACAAATGAGATCGTTTATTTAGTCAAATGCGTTTTTATTTAATCATATTCAAAAAATTTTTTCTCACACGTTTATATTCTGAAAGAAAAACGGTTACTTTCCAAGTTTTCAAAAAGGTTAGGTGTTAAGGAGAAATGTGGAAAGTAGTTCAGTTTAAGAAAACTATCCGAGTTGAGCGAATCAAATAAAATCGTCGTGCGAACCCTCCGAAATTTCAAATCAAAGAAAAGTCGTGTTAATTTTTGTTTCAAGTGCAATCGATTTATGTGAACTTTTAAAATCTAATCATTATAAAAATCCAAAGACTTTACAGTTTAAGTAAAGTTGTACCAACTTGAGAAACACCCAAATTTGAGTTGTGTCTGTGTGTGTGTGTGTGAGCAAACTTAAATCAATTAGTTTACACAAAATAAAAATAAAATAAAATAAAATACTTTACAGTTAAAGTAAAGTATAATAAAGTGAAAAGAAGTGAAAACTAATCTATATAAAACAATACTTAAAAACAAAAAATCAAGATGAATAAGTACTGTGAAAAGTGCAACATTACCCTATCGGGTAACATTTCGTGGAGTCACCATCTGCGGACGGAGCAGCATAAAAGAAACGTTGTCGAGCCAGTGGATGCAAGAATTAAAAAAATCAGTTCTGGATTCCAAGGAAGGATAATTCAGTACTTGTATGAAAACACCATCAATGATGTGATTTATCCCACACAATTTATGGAGGAAGCAGGAGAAGCTTTTCTTCCCCACTTGTATCCATTATTGGAGAGCTATGGATCGGTGAAGCTAAACTTTGAGCTTTTCGGAAAATATGCACTCTTGAAGGAGGAAAAGGAGTGTGAGGAAATAAAGTCATTTCAAAGTAAAATGACAATAATCACCACCTACTCCAATATAGAAACCGAGTATAAGGAGCATATGGAGAAAATTTTGATGAGGATGGAGGAATTCCAAGAAAGGGATAGTGGATGGACATTGATTCATCTAATTCGATTGGAAATGAATATTAATCAATATTCACCCTTAAGAGGATCTTCATATATACAACTACCCACATCTTTAAAAAATAAAAAAGCTATTATAAATGTACAAAACCTGAGTGATGAGTACTGTTTTAAGTGGAGCTTAATCGCTGCATTAAGCAATGTGAATAAACATGCAAACAGGTGCACAAGTTATAAAGTGAACATAAATGATGATCTCATTCAAGCTAATGGGATCACATTAAATTTCAGTGGATTGGAATTTCCACTCAAACCTACAGACATAAATAAATTTATGAAAATAAATAAAGACATTAGTGTAACACTATTCGGATTCGACGATGGAGCTATTTTTGGACCCATATTTTATTCCTCAGAAGTGAGGAAAACTTCGATAAATATGTTGTTACTGGAGGAAGGATGCAAAGCACATTACACATGGATAAAAAATCTATCAAAGTAAGTAGTTTTATAATATCATTATTATGTATTTGTATTATTAATTTTTGTTTGTGTTTTTGTTTTAAATTTCCTAAAATGTAAATGTTTTCATATTTATAAAAAATTTTGTTTTTTTTTTGTTTATCTTTTATTTTAGTTTGGTTTCCTCTCAAGTGTCGGGAGATAAATCAAAGAAATGGTTCTGCCAAATTTGTTTGAACTATTCCTTGAGTGAGGATGCTGCCAACCGACACTCTGAAGTGTGTGGTAAAAGGGTGTCACGTTTACCAAACCCGAGGGATGCAGTTTTAAAGTATATTAATTTTCAAAAGGAAGTGATGATACCATTCACAGTTTACGCTGATTTTGAATGCATCCTTCAATCTATTAATAAAAATGAAACAAAAAATTTAAATATAATAAATATTCATAAGCCTATATCATATGCATACTATATAAAGTGTGCACATGATAATAGTTTAGATAAGTTTGTTTTAGAAACCAAAATAAACTCAGGAATGAATTTTATCTCATCTCTGATAGAAAATTTAACTTTTATATATGAGAATCACATTTCTAAAAATGTTCCAATAGAAATGTCTAATGTTGATGAAGAAGATTTTAAAAAATCTATTAATTGTCACATTTGTAACACTCCTCTTTTATTAGATAGAGTTAGAGATCACTGCCACTTCACAGGAAAATTTAGGGGTGCAGCACATAATAAATGTAATTTAAAATATAAAGTTCCAAAATTTATTCCGGTTTTCTTCCACAATTTCACCAGGTATGATTGCCATTTATTTATAAAAGATTTGGCTCTCATACCTGGTGAAATAAAGGTAATCCCATTAAATAAGGAACAGTATATTTCAATATCAAAAATTATAACTTTAAGTAATGGTGAAAACTTTGAAATCCGTTTTCTAGATTCATTTCGATTTATGCCTTCTGCATTAGATACATTAGCTTCAAACCTGGATAGTGATCAAATGCATATAACAAGATCATTTTTCCCAAATGAAACTCAATTTAACCTTATGCGAAGAAAGGGTGTATTTCCTTATGAATATTTAGATTCAGTTGAGAAATTAAAAGAAAGTAAATTACCTCCTAGAGAAGCTTTCTATAGTTCCTTAACTGAAAATGAATGTTCGATTGAAAATTACACTCATGCGCAAGAGGTATGGAATGAGTTTTCATGTGAGAACTTAAAAGATTATTTAGAGTTATACTTGAAAACTGATGTTTTGTTAATGTCTGATGTCTTTGAAAACTTCCGAAGACTTTGCATTCAAATTTATTCCCTTGATCCAGCGCATTTTTTCACAACACCAGGTTTATCATGGGAAGCTATGTTAAAATGTACCAAAATTGAATTAGATTTATTAACTGATATAGATCAGTATAAATTTATTCAAAGTGGTATTCGAGGTGGCTTAGTTCAATGTACATGTAGATATGCAAAAGCAAATAATAAATATGTTGAGAATTTTGATAGTACTCAAAAATCATCATATTTAATTTATTTGGATGCAAATAATTTATATGGTTGGGCTATGTCACAATCTTTACCATATGGAGGTTTTGAATGGGTTTCAAGGGAATCACTTGATAATATCACTATTTCAGAGATAGGAGAAGATAGTGAATATGGCTACATTTTTGAGGTAGATCTAAAATATCCTTATAAATTACATAATAAACATAATGATCTTCCATTTTGTTGCAATAATCAATTACCAACAAAGTCAGATAAAATTAAAAAATTAATTGCTGATTTGAGGGATAAAGAAAAATATATTATTCATTATAAAAATCTTCAACAGTGTATAGAAAATGGTTTAATTCTGACAAAAATCCATAGAGGTCTTCGTTTCTTTCAGAAGCCTTGGTTAAAAACATATATTGACTTGAATACATTCCATAGAACTAATGCAAAAAATACATTTGAAAAAGATTTTTTTAAACTTTTAAATAATGCTGTCTATGGAAAAACCATGGAAAATGTAGATAAACGAGTGGATGTGAAATTAATAACAGAGTGGGAAAGTGCTTCACCATCAGATTCTGCTGGTCCTAAAAGGCATTGTGCTAGATCTCTTATATCAAAGTCCAACTTCCATAGTGTAAAACAGTTTTCAGAAAACTTCTTTGCTTTTCAAATGAAAAGGTTAAATGTTTTATACAATAAACCTTTATATTTAGGTTTTGCTGTTTTAGATCTATCCAAATGGAAAATGTATGATTTTCATTAAATTTATATTAAACCCAAATACAATGAAAATGTGCAACTAAATTATATGGATACGGATTCTTTTATATACACAATTAATACTGAAGATTTTTATAAAGATATTCAGAATGATATTGAGATGACGTTTGATACATCAGATTATTCTGATGAATTATTAAATCTCTATAATTTCCCTAAAGCAAATAAAAAGAGGTTTGGATTTTTTAAAGATGAACTCAATGGAAGACCGATGAGTGAATTTGTTGGTTTAAGATCTAAAATGTATGCCTTTAAATCATCTAATATTATTGATAACTCTGAAAAAACAGTAAAAAAATCAAAGGGAGTTAAAAGAAGTGCTATTGATCAGTTAACTTTTAATAGTTTTAAAAAATGTTTGTTTTCGGAAGAGGAAGTGGTAGGATCTATGACAATGATTAGATCTAAGAATCATATTTTATCAACAGTTAGATGTAAAAAAGTGGTTCTCAGTCACAAAGACACAAAGCTAGTTATACAAGATAATAAAATTAATACACTACAATATGGACATTATAAAATAGAAGAAAACAAATTAGAAAATAAACTTGATGAAATAAATGCAAATATTTATGTTTACGAGCAAAGAATTAAAGAAATAGAGAATTGTCCTAATAGAAATAATTATCAAGACATTGAAATAGAAAAATTTAAGAAAAATATTGATGATTGTACATTTGAAATGTTTTATACAGAATTAGAATTAAATTTACTAAATTGTGAAAAAGAATAAATGTAATCTATAATTATAAATAAAACAATGAAATTTTAAATTTAAATAACAAACATCGCTTTTTATTTAAAGGTTAATTGAAGGTAATGTATAAACCAAATATTACAAATTAAAACAGCATTATAAAATTTTTATTTTAAAGAACAAACATGGTTTTATTTAAAGGTTAGTATTACAATTCAAAACAAGATTATAAAATTTTTATTTTAAAGAACAAACATTGCTTATTAGAGGTTAATGTTAAAATTTCCCAGAACAAGATTATAAAATTTTTATTTTAAAGAACAATTAAAATGGTTTCTTAGAATTACACTCAATTTGCTTATTTTCTTCAATATTTAGTGGTATAGTTTGCACATAACTATTTATACCACCCTCTATTATAAAGATTTTATCATCGTCATTACTTAAAGTAATAGATTTTGTATATTCATCATTATCCTTATCTAAATTTAAAGGTATAGTTTGCACATAGTTGTTAATTCCACCTTCAACAAGAACAGTTTTGTCCTCACTTGATGATCTTGTGATGCATGGCTCTGGATTATCCTCATCGTAAATGATTACTTCGTGGTCATCATCATCATCATCACCATCATCATCATTATGCTCATCATGGTCATCATACAAAACCAGAGGGTCTGAAAATAAAAATATTATTAGTATATATAAATATTATTTTATATATATGTATATATTGTTCAACTCACCTTTTGTACTCCACTCGAAATAGTTTTATTAAATTCTGTATTATTATTATTTTGAAATTCTGAAAATAAAATATTATTAGTATATATAAATATTATTTTATACATGTATATATTGTTCAACTCACCTTTTTGTACTCCACTCGAAATAGTTTTATTAAATTCTGTATTATTATTATTTTGAAATTCTGAAAATAAAATATTATTAGTATATATAAATATTATTTTATACATGTATATATTGTTCAACTCACCTTTTTGTACTCCACTCGAAATAGTTTTATTAAATTCTGTATTATTATTATTTTGAAATTCTGAAAATAAAATATTATTAGTATATATAAATATTATTTTATACAAGTATATATTGTTCAACTCACCTTTTTGTACTCCACTCGAAATAGTTTTATTAAATTCTGTATTATTATTATTTTGAAATTCTGAAAATAAAATATTATTAGTATATATAAATATTTATTTTATACATGTATATTTTGTTCAACTTACCTTTTTGTACTCCACTTGAAGTAGTATTAGCAACTTCTTCATTTAAATTCTGCAAAACAAACATATTTCCCTGCTCAATCAGATAATATTGTCACTATTAGTTATTTTGAAATCATTAATATCATTAATTGGAATTTTATCTGTACTAATCTCACTTTCTTTTTATTTAAATATTCAATTAGCATTTGAGATGCTAAATTTCTTTTCCTCAAATATAGTCCATTAATTTTTTCTGCTGCTTCGATACCTATTTCATTTATTTGTGGGCCATCGTTAAGATATCCTGGTTCTTCATCTCCTATCTCTTCCCGTTTACTATCTTGTATAGAAAGAAGATCGGCATCTTTCGAAATTCTTTCATATACTTTTCTGTCTTTCTGCCTCTCTGCATGTATTACTGAGTGTGTTAAAACTTCAGCAAACTCAAAACAATTTATTCTTAATGTTGCTAGAGGGGTATTTACATTTCGTTTGTTTTTTCGTTGGTGGTGGCGAGGAGATAAATGTTTTATATTCCTACGTTTTGATTTATTTTCACTACGTTTAACATGTGATCTTCTATATATATTATTATAGTGACATTTAACACCTACCGTAGCACTTTTATATGCTATGGTGAAGAATCTATTTAACCCCCTTCTTCCTAAATCCAGATGCCCCCCTATTCTCCTTTCATTTTCAATTAACTGGTTTTTAAAATTTTCTATTATTCCTCTCTTAGTAAATTCTATTTGAGAGTTATGTATGTTTTCAGCGTTTTTTAATTTTTGAGTTGTGTTTCTTTTTATTGGAACTCGTCCTACACTTTCGAATTCGGTATCGCTATCATTGATACCCAAAACTATTTCTTTAGAGGTATTAGTTATTTTAGAAGCTCGACTTACGTTTGGGAAATCTGCCTCACTATTATTGATGCCCATAACAATTTTTTGAGATTTTATTGATTCTATGTTTTTATTTACGATATTTTCAACATTTATATCTTTAGTAATAATATTAAAAAGATTGGGTGGGTTTGATGTTGTTGTTGTTGCAGATGTTGCTGATGTTGCTGATGTTGCAGTTGTTGTTGTTGTTGTTGTTGTTGTTGTTGTTGCTGTAGTTGCAGATGTAGTTGTAGTTGCAGATGTTGGGGTAGTTGATTCCCCTTCCTCCTCCTCATCCAAACTACTTTTCAAAGTAGGTGAGTTTGATGTTGTTGTTGAAGGTGTTGTTGTTGTTGTTGTTGCTTTTATTGTTTCCTCAACTGCGCTTGCAGTTGATTGGTTCACATTAATACTATTATTAGTATTCATTATTTTCATATCAAGTTCACTCACATCATCACTACTCTTGTTCAAAAGATCCATAAAAATATGGCTATCTTCTAAGATTTCAAATTTGAAATCAATTTTTATAATTTTTTTTATTTTTGGCATATTAATAAATAAGCCAATTGAATTATTTGATTTTGACGGGTTCTCAATAATAGTAATTTCACTAGGCACCGTAGTAATTTCACTGGGCACCGGTGACATTTTCACTACCGGATTTATAAGTGAAATTAAAAAAATATTATTAAACACGACATTTTTTGTTTTTATTAATCAACCGAAGGCACGCACAAACGAATAGACGAAATTGACTTGCGTGAACGAATAGACGAAATTGACTTGCGTGAACGAATAAACGAAAACTGAATACTTTTTGAAATTCTTTCCCTTTATAACCTCCAGATTTGTAAATGTATATATATATAAATATATACATGAGTCTATTTCACGCATTGACGTCAATGCGTACATTTTAATTGTTCTATGCTTCAAATTGTTGTTGTTGTTGTTCTAGTTGCAGATGTAGTTGTTTTTGTGAATCCAACTATCTGCTAATTTTAAAAAAGTCTACACAGTGCGTAACTATACAATCATCTTTTTGTTTTAGAGTTCAAGTTCCATACAAAATTCTTATCTATACACGCACGCTCTCTTAACCTACTCAACACACAAGCACATAATCAATTCCATTCGAATTCTTATCTTTACATGTTTCTTCACACGCACACACACACTTTATAAATAGAAATTGTGCGTGTGAAGAAACATCCCTGCAGTTCCAAAAGTGGCTTGTCGTCGATGACATGGACGACGACCCACCGATGCCAGTGTCCGTAGCACCTGGTGTCGCACTGATGTCACTTCATATAAAGTTTTGTATGGCATTCTAGGATTTGACATGCATGTCGCTCTCGATGACCATTTTGTCCGAGTCATCGAGCGAGGCATCGATGGCTTATACGAATTTTGTATGCAGAAAATTCGTATAAGACATCGATGATATCATAGATGGCGTAGAGGCGATGTTGTCATCGATGGCTTTTGCGAGGGTACCCTTAGTGAAATCATCTATGCCAATGTCTGAAATGTCATCCCCAAGTTCATATGAAAAACAAATATATATATATTTTTTTTTTTTTTATTAATAAATCTTATTTTGTAACATAAGAGATAAGTACATAAATAATATGAAATTAGAAAGTTTTTGTTTACCATTTATGTGGAATATTTACAGGACAACGGCTGTTTTGCGTCCATCTATGGTACAAAAAATATTTTTATTATTACATATTATATATGTATTACTTTTTTTAATTTAAAGCAAATTTACCTTTCAAACGAATTTTTCGTACACACAGGCTGAATCCTAAAAAGATTTAAATAAGTTTGTAGTAAAATACATAATATTTTTGTAATCTTAACGACACTTACATGATTTTTAAACGATTCCGCTGCCCATTGCACAATTTAAGTAATTTCACAACTAATTGTCAACGCACAACGCAAAAGAATGAGCAGTTCAATATTATTTTTCACCCTTTTAGTATACCCTTCTTTTTTGGGTATAACCGACCATATATGACACGCGAGTTATATTATATCTATATTTGCAATCAATGTTGTGTTATGGTTATCTTGGTTCAATAAATTAAATAATGTTTATAAAATATATTTAATATATATGATTATATATATATATTATACCTAATATATGAAGAACTTTAGCATCAAAAGAGTATACATAAGTCGAGCGCCCCTCAGCCATATTTTCCACCGAAAACCAATTTTTTGTTTCTAACGGAGAATGACAACAGTGCAATTAGAAAAACGAAAGAATAGAAGACAAATTTGGAGTCGGGTCGCCGTCGGGTGCAAGCAACGAAATCGTATTATAAGAGTGAGAAAGAGAGGGAAACTTAGGAATATCCCTTTTCCTTTCCTACACATTGATTGCTTGAATGCCACGAGACACCAGGTGACAGCCAGAACTGCAGGGATAATTTGATTTCACACATTGACGTCAATGCGTACATTTTATTATACCCTTGCAGAGCAAAAGGGTATTATAATTTCAGTCAGAAGTTTGCAACGCAGTGAAGGAGACACCTCAGACCCCATAAAGTATATATATTCTTGATCAGAATCACGAGCAGAATCGAAATATGTATGTACGTCTGTCCGTCTGTCCGTCTGTCCGTCTGTCCGTCTGTCCGTCTGTCCGTCTGTCCGTTTCCGCGCAAACTAGTCTCTCAGTTTTAAAGCTATCGAGCTGAAACTTTCCCAAAAGTTGTATAGTTGTTGCACGCAGTATATAAGTCGGAACGAGCCGGATCGGCCGACTATATCGGATAGCTCCAATACAAGAGAATGAAATAAAAAATTCTCACTCTGTTGTTTTTCATCAGATCGACTTGAATTCTTCAAGATGGCGTTTTCAAACTGTTATTGAATTTCGGATTAAATTTGATCAAAATCGGATAACTCTATCATATAGCTGCCATAGGAGAGATCGAAAATTATATATAGAATTAATGGAAATAAATTGATAACATCGTTGTTTTTCATCAGAAAAGTATGATTTTTGGAATATTGAGTGTTCTTACGACTCTTGAATTACGAGTTAAATTTGATCAAAATCGGACAACTATATCGTATAGCTCCCATATCTCTATAGTCAAAAAAATGGGAAATGAATAGAAAAATCGTCTTAGCTTCGATGTTGTCTAGCCTTTATGCGTTTTGTTCGACATATTTGATGACTGCAAGGGTATATAAGCTTCGGCTTGCCGAAGCTAGCTTCCTTTCTTGTTTTTCAATGTCTTTGCTTATTCTTTATAGAATTTCTTTTTGTGAATCCAACTATCTTCTGATTTTGGAAAGCCTAGCCAACGCACAAACACATTATCACCTTTTTGTTTCAGAATCTTTTCAACAAGATAAGTATTAGGGAATTTTGTTTTTTTAATTTCTTGTTTATAGAAGCCCCCTTGAATTGGATCACCCTTCAAGTCTTCAAGTAAATATGTGGTGGGGGATGTATTTTGTACTTTCCGAATTCGAAAAATTTCCGTTGTCCAGTTTGGAGTATAACCTTTTTCAAAGACATGCTTGTATTTACTTATTCGTACATGATCCCCCTCTTTAAACTCTCCATTTGTGAATATTTTTAGATGATTGTATGATCTCATCAAAATCTGTTTTTCATTTTTAACATTAACATCAATGGGTTTCATTTTAATTGTTCTATGCTTCCTATTGTTATAATTATTAATCAATTCTTTGTATATTTGAAGCCATGTGTATTTTCCATTAAAACTGAACTCACGCCACATAAGTTCTTTTAGTGTTCTATTAAAACGTTCCACAATAGATGCTTTAAGAGTACTAAATGTTGAGTAATGATTAATTTCATATCGTTTCATCAATTCTCTAAATTGTTTATTATAGAATTCATTTCCATTATCTGTTTGTAAATTCTTTGGTACTCCACGACCAGATTTTATTATTTTTTCCATTGCTCTTGTAACTTCTTCTGCATTTTTTGATTTTATTGCTTCACCCCATCCATATTTAGAAAAGGTATCTATTACTGTTAATAGATACCTAAAGCCTTTATTCGATGATGCATATGCCCCCATTTCAACCAAATCAGCCTGCCATAAATCATTAATACCCTTTACTATAACTCTACGTCTTGGAAAATTCTTAAATGATGGTCGATGTAACTCATTTACAATATCTCGTTTACTCATAATTTTATTTTATTTGGTACAAATGGTTTCTTCTCTAAAGATTCAGTTTCAGTTTTTAAAACTGCGGTCGGTGCAATGATATAATTGAAAATGTTACTTTCTATTTCATTTATATCCTCTACGATCTTATTAATAGTTTTCAACAGAAAATCCAATTTTTTAGAAATTTCACTCACTTTTTCCTCAATATTATTGATTCGAGGTCTTAATCTAAAGATTTCTTGTTTCTGTGGTTGTTTAGAAATTTCATTAGATGTATTCTGTACTAGTTTACTTATTTCATCATCAACATAAAATTTTGTTGCAATATCATTTTCATGAATGGGAGGTAGGGAATTTTTAAATCGTTTCCTCTTAATATTTAAATGTCCATCATAATCATTGAGTATACTTTGGAATTTTTCTACACCTTTTGTTATATCTCTTGAGTACTCTTTCTCATTTAAAAAACAACCAAACTTATCAACTGACATTTTAATTATAAAATAAATAATGAAAGAACGGTATATTTATGTATGATCCACATTAATTGTTAAGACCTCTTCTCCGTTTTTACGACGTGAAAATGGACTACTTCGAAGTATCGTTCCATCTATTTGTATCTGATCAGAACGAATTTGGGGCGGTGCGGGTTTTTTTAAATTTTCGTTTATGAAATTGTTAAGATTTTCCAATTTATCAAGAAGCTCTTTTAATGTATTATGTATATACTCCATTTGAGTTATCATTTTTATTACTTTACTTTCCAACTCTGATACTCTTTTATTTCGTAGTTGAAATGATTTAGTTATAGTTTCCATTTGTTGTGATTTCGCTTCGTTAATTTTCTCATCTACATAAAATTTAATAGCCAAATCATTTCCATTTATTGGTTTTGAAGAGTTTTTAATTCTTTTTTTCTGAACATTTATATGACCATCAGTATCTAGATTTAAACCTGTAAGAGTCTCAACTTCCCTTTTGAAAAGAGAGGAAAAATCTCTATCATTTGAAAAGTGACCAAACTTGTCAATAGACATTTTACTATTAAACAAAATGAGAAAATGTTTTGCATTTTATTAATATATTATTTTTGCTTCACGCAATTCTTCTATTATTGAAAGAATTTCATTAGTATGGTTATTATTACCAGCAGCTCTTGATGCCATTAAGAGTTGCAATCTTTCAACAAGTTCATTAACATTATCCCAATATACATAATTTGGTGGTAATTTTTGTACTCTCATATACCCAGAACCAGTATATTCTTCATTTACTGGAGACGACGATGATGATGATGATGATATTAATGGTTTAATAATTGAAGAATATTTTTTAGAACGATTTCCTTTTATTTGACCATCTGGTTGATAGTTTCTTTTGTGAGCACTTGTTTCAATTAAAATGTTTCTATATGATTCTAAATCATTCTTAGTATAATCGATAGGACTGTTATGAAAAATTAAAGAGTATAAACCAGGAGATAGTGTCCATAAATTTCCACTTCCTAATTCCATTACATTTTTTTTAATTTTAAGTGTACTATTACCCAACATTAAAATATTATTTTCTTCTCTCGGTCCATAACTATTATCTAAAATCTTTTCTTGTTTCAACTGATTAATGTTGATATTATACTTCACCCCAGTTTCTTCATATACACTTTCATTTAAATCATCTATATGAGACTGTTGTGAAACATCGGATTCATCTGTAAGAGATTGATGTGAAATATCAGATTCATCTAGTATATGAGAGTGTTGTGAGTAAGCATCAACATAAGCATCACTTTCACTATCACTTTCAATTACTCTCTCCTGTGCCCTTTTATTACTTTTAGGTAATTTTATTTTCTCTTTCTTGAACTTAGTCTTAACATTGTGTGTATCATTAATATACTTTTTTTTCTTATTTAATTTTTTTATTTTCAGTGAGTAATTCATGTAAAGGTTCTGTAATAGGTTTAAAAGTTTCCTCCAAATTTGATACGTTCTCATTTTTTATTTGCTTCAATTCATCAAATTTTCTTTTTAATGAATTCCTACTTTTCGTCAACTGTTCTAAAAGATTTCGCTTCATTGTTGTAGTTTTCTCTGGTACTCATGTGCTACTGAGAAAAATGTAGTATAATCTAAATATTTATAACAAAGTGTTTTGAGTTTAATGAAATTTTATTTTTATTTGAGAAAATAAGTACATTAATAATATTAAAAGTGAATACATTTTAAGCTTTATTTAATTCTAAATAGAGGTTGTTATCATTCCTTTTAATAATACAAAAAAGATTATCCTTAATATAATCAATGGTTGAATCATCCAAATTAGAGTATCGTTCCGGCAAGTACAGCATATACTCTTCAAGCTCAAGAGCGAGGGCCATTCCAAAGCTCGTTTTTTTGCGTTGAGCTCGTTGAATAGGGTAGCGCACATCCGATTCCATCCTCGTCTTTGTTAGTAGAGGTTTTGGTAGGTTACCATTGAAATCCTTAAGTACCTTCATCATTTCCGGATTGACCATTTGTACTTGCTTCTTCATCTAAATGTTGTTGTTGTAGTTGCAGATGTAGTTGTTTTTGTTGTTTGTAGCTGTTTAACTGTTTTTCTTGTTGTTTGTAGCTGTTTTATCTGTTTTTCTTGTTGTTGTTTTGTTGTTTTTTAGCAGTTTATTGTTGTTTTTATTGTTTTGTTGTTTGTGAGATGATCTAGGTTGAAACTTTAAGACCGAGACTGAGACTGTTTACAGGTGGTTTTTAAATGTGACTTAAAATAACTTTTGATCGAGTTTTTATACCTTAAGGTAAACTAACCCTCCCTTTTCTATCTCATTCTTGATTTAGAATTGACCAATCATAGCAGCGAATAGCATGTAAAATAGGGTGATTTTCAAGAATCATAGAGAAATCACTTGACCATAACGAGAAAGTTAGGGTGGGATAGAGAGTAAGAATTGGAGGGACAGGTGTCCACAGTTGGTACTATTAAAGGCTTGTTTTCTCTCATAGTTATAGTTAATATTATTCCCCAAGTATTTCACAACTTCTTTTGGGGGTTGTAAATTTCCAAAACTATCAAAATAATGAACACTTTTTTTATTTTTGTTATAAGCTACCCAATGTGTACCATTTGATGAACTATCATCTAGGTTTATAATTCCTGACTCTTCTCTCCAAGGAGATTTTGGTAGTGAGTCTCTCATAAACACACCTCGGAAATGTGGAATATACTTTTGACCAAAATTCAAAATTTCAAAATTTGAAAGAGGTTTTTTAGGTAGCTTAGTAATCAGTTTTTGGATTTCCTCTAAATGGATTAAGATATAATCCATAACCTTTTCTATAAGGTTTTAGAAACATACCTTCACCCACCTTAATACTTTCCATTTTTTTATTATGTCGTTTACTCTCTTCCAATTGTTTTTTTCCTATATTTGCATTATTAATAGTTTTAGCAATGGCTGCACTACCAGAGGCAAGACTACCTAATGCACTTAGTGCAGTCAAAATGGGTACAATAGGTAAAAAACCACCAATTTTCGGTACATTAATGACACGAGGAATCTTAATTTTTTTTTTATTTCTTCCAATTGATTTACTAACTGCTTTACGCGCAACCTTGATTGCACTCATTAGATCTAGTGGTTTCTGAGTTTTCAACGCCCGTATTCCTGTTTGGATAACATTTGAAAAACTCTTTACCTTTGATCTCCTCTTCTTACACTTTCTCTTTGTTCCCTTCTTCACACCCATTCCGAATTTCTTTTTTGTTTTCATAATATTTGTAACCAAGTATGCTGCTGTTTTCTCTGCAATACTACTATCTTTTGATCCAACACGTTCCCACGCTTTATTTATTAATACCGCATCAGCCTTATGTCGATCAGCTAGATCCTTATTTTGAGAATATGCAATATCATGTACTCTACAAGCTTCATCCAATTGATTTATCCCACGATCACCGCGCTCCAACCTTTGTTTAAGCTTTGTTCCAGGTCCACAAAAATTATAGCCAGGAATATGTGCTTCAAATGGAAGTGTGTTAATTATTTTGTTGATAATACCACTACCTCGTTTCAAGTTTGAACTCTGACTGCAACAATTATAAAAACTTTTACCCATTTTATATAATGTTTAATCAAGGAGCATTTCTCATCGAATGAACTACATTACACACGTGAATATGCGTTTAATACGTCAAAAACAAGAAATCTGTGTTAGAAATATCGAGGGTGGTTTAGATTCAGTTCCACGACATAGTTCTTTATTACCCAATACAATAAGAGCATTGGTTGTCGGTCCCTCAAACTGTGGAAAGACAAATGTTATGCTCAGTCTTATTGAAAGTCCAAACGGACTTAAATTTGAGAATATATATGTATTCTCAAAGAGTTTATATCAACCAAAGTATGAGTATTTAGAGAAACTTATTAAACCGATAAAAGGTATGGGATATTATACATTCTCACAAAATGATGAAGTCTTACCTCCCGCTAAGGCTAAAGAAAACTCTATTATGATTTTTGATGATGTTGCTTGTGAAAAACAAAACAACATTCGTTCATATTTTTGTATGGGACGTCACAAAAATATAGATTCTTTTTACCTATGTCAAACATATACTCATATTCCAAAACATCTAATACGTGATAACGCGAATATGATTATAATGTTTAAACAAGATGATTTAAATATGCGACATATATATCGTGATCATGTAAATACGGATATGTCCTATGATTCGTTTATGAAAATTTGTCAAAAGTGCTGGAGCGATAAATACGGATTCCTCATAATAAGTAAAGATAACGATATGGAAAAAGGAAGATATAGGAAGGGTTTCAATGAATTTATAATTATTTGAGAATATAAGTTTCGTTCTGTAAGCTATATTTTCACAGTTCATTATTAGATTTCAAAATGAGTAGATCATTCACTCTTACATTAAATGGTAATGAACCCATTACAAAAATTACTTATTTCCCACCCATTGAACTGACGAATGGAGACTATGAGTGTGCACTCATTGACTTTCATATGTACAACTCTATACCCAATGTTGATATAAATAATAATCTATTTCATATTGGTGATAAAGTTATTCAACTCCCCATAGGATCATATGAACTCAATGATATTTATGATTTTCTAAAAAATAAACTAAAAGATTATGATCTTGAGAAAACATTTCAAATGGAAAGTAATAATAACACACTTCAAGTTCATATCACAACTACCAAGGAACCTATTTATTTTAATAGAAACAACTCAATCGGACAATTGCTTGGTTTCAATAAAAAAATAATCTATCCCGATCTGAAAAAAACATATACATCAGATCAGCCTGTCAACATTTTAAAAATAAACACAATACGCTTAGTATGTAATATTGTGAGCGGATCATATATTGATAGTAGACAAGATCATTCATTATACGAATTCGGAATTAATGTTCCACCGGGCTATAAAATGAATATCACACCACACAATCTCATTTACTTACCAGTCAACACTAGAGAAATAAGTACACTCTCTATACACATAACTGATCAGAACGGTGAACTTATAAATTTACGCGGTGAAAACTATACAATTCGTTTACATTTAAGACTAATACAATGATTATATATAATAAAAGAGGTGATACTTACCATCATCAGCACACTTTAAAACATAAAGTTATAGGAAGAGGATCAAAGCCAAAAAGGCACACACTTTCATTTAAAAACAAGTTAATTCTTAAATCACTGGGCTTCAAAGTACGAGTTTAACTAAAGTTATGGGGTTGAATGAAATATTGGCAGTACGAGAAAAACCTTTCTCTGATGATAGTATATCGAAGAAGGAATATCACAGTTATTCACCATATCAACAATCATTTAAACCAAATGATGAGATAAGAATTACAATTCAAAACCAAGATTTATATGTACTCCCCCATGAGAGTCTTCTAAATTTTCAAGGAGATATTACCCTAATTAAGGAAGGGGGAGCGCTAGAAACTCAAAATGTTATTGGGAGGATGAGAAATAATTGCATGGCATACTTTTTAGATGAAATACGTTATGAAATAAATGGTGTTGAGATTGATAGAACAAGGTTTAGTGGTATTACTTCTACAATAAAAAACTTTGTTTCTTTAAATCAATTTGAAAGCAAGAGACTTTACAATTCTGGATGGAGTGGAGGATCCGATTTCAACTTAAACCCCCACTTTAACTTTTCAATACCCCTTAAAAATCTACTTGGATTTGCTGAAGATTTCAAAAAAGTTTTGTTAAACTGTAAACATGAGCTAGTACTATTGATATCAAAAAATTTAAATGATGTACTTGAGGAAGATAAAATTGAGAATGCACAAGTAGTCGGAAAATATCATCTCAATATGACTAATATTACATGGAAAATTCCTCATATAACACCCAGCGACTCAACGAAAATTAAAATGTATGATATTATAAAAAGTGGATCCAATCTACCGATCGCATTCCGTAGTTGGGATACATACATTAATCCTAAACTAAGTAACGGAACACATCATGTTTGGAATGTTAAATTAGCTGCTAACCGTGAACGTCCACGATTTGCTTTAATTGCATTTAAAGATAATCACCATCTGATTACAAACAATTTAAGAAATCTAAAGGTCTACTTAAACTCTGAAACATATCCCTACGATGACTTAAATTTAGACTTTGAGAAAGATCGATTTGCTCACCTATATGAAATGTATTGCAAGTTTCAAACTAGCTACTATAATCGAAGTGAATCTCCTTTACTATCACCTGCAGAGTTTAAAACTAAGGCTCCTATTATCGTAATAGACTTATCATATCAAAATGAAATGGTTAAATCGGGCCCCATTGATGTTAGGATTTCAATTGAACTTAGCAAGTCCGCTATCGAAAATGTTCAAGTATATTGCGTGCTGATACATGATCGTTTAGTTGAATATAACCCGTTGAATGGTCTAGTTCAGCGGATTGTCTAACAATCAATCAATCAATCATGAGTGAAGACATTGTTGCAATTGATGTCCAAGGATTTCAAGGAAATAATAATAAATTTATTCTAAAAGAAATTGCTGTCGTATTCAAAAACGAAGCAACCTTGAATTCTAATTTTATCATACACTCTCCACATGATTTTTCTGAATTGAATAAAAAATGTAGAAAAACAGCTGCTTGGTTAACAAAAAAACATCATAAAATTTATTGGAACGATGGAGGAAACTTTTTCAAAGAAACACAACTGTATTTAAGAGAAATAGTTAAAAAAAAAAAGGAAATAATTTGTAAGGGGTATCAAAAAAGGTTATTCCTACAAAAATTTTTAAAAATTGATGATGTAATTAACATTGATGAAATTGGATGTCCCTCTCTAAAAATAATGGATGGAAATGACTTCCCATATTGTTCATTACATGCTCGAGATGGTGTCTGCTCACTCAACAACGCTCATAAAATCTTAAACTTTTACACAAAAGAAAACTGCTAACAACATTTCACCATTCATTCTTTCATTCACAATTTGAGAGTCGAGAACAGAAGTTTACGAAATGTCTGATTCTAATAACAATCTTAATACGCCGAATTATTCATCCTTGATAAATAAAATAAATTTATTTATTAATACATTTGGAAATATGATTTCAAAAGAGGACTTGAAATTACTGCTGGAGTCAAGGGACATGTTCATGAGTATTGACGTGAAGGAGTTTATAAAAACAACATTTGGAGAACATTTAAATTTGTGTAAATTTTCTAATGATAATATAGAAACATGTGCTTGTTTTCATTTTGTAATTCAACAATATAAAGTTAGAAAATTAATTTCATCATATGTTGAAATTCTAAAATAAAGAGAAAACCAAAAAAAAAAAAAAAAAAAAATATATTGTTTTGAATTTGATTTCGAGGGTGGGTCTATCAACAGCTGTTGCCTTTTTTAACATCTGTTTTCTAAGTATAATACAAAGATTTAAATCCACCAAACTTTAGTTTAAGATAAACATTCAGCCTATAACGTTGAAAGAAAAAAAAAAAATGATTTCCTCAAAAATTGAAGAGTTCTTAAAGGAGCATGGGAGTGAGATCTTCAAGGAACATGTTTCGAAATTGAAATCATTTCATACATTTTTCAAAGATGTTGAAGCCACCCCAGTAATTCATTCCAAGTATGGGGAACACCTATCATCCTGTGCATGGGCATATGATGATTGTAAAGTCGGACCTGACACCTGCAGGTGTATGCATGTTGAAAAGAAAGAAGAGGATGCCTTAAAACTGATGGAACGATACATTAATTTGTTTAAAAAACTCAATGGAAACTAATGTAACACGAATATGATTAAATAAAAACGCATTTGACTAAATAAACGATCTCATTTGTTTTTGTGTATATTCTGTTAGGAACCACCACCACCACCACCACCACCACTATAGAATTGAAACATTTAAGATTACCCTCCCCTTAACTTAATACAAGTTAGAAGCAACATACTTTAGATATTCACGCTCACTTCCCCATCTAATGCTCGCTAATGCTCGCTAAAGAGGGGGAGGTTCTCGAACTCACGCTTGTTTCACACCACAAAAGTATGCGGTCAAACCAACACCTTTTGACCACAAGACCACTGAAGACAGGTTACACTAACAGATATCATCTACAACCCTAATTTAATCAACAAAACGGACACGCATAATAAAACAACTTCCCCCTCCTACTACTCCTCAGCCTAAATATCGTTTTACAAATTCCTACACATGACAAAAGGGCAAGCATTATAAAACAACTTGCCCCTCCTCCTCCTCCTCCTACTACTCAACCTAAATATCGTTTTACAAATTCGTACGCATCACAAAACACCCCTCTCTCACACTCCTACACACCATTTTCGGGTAAAGATCACTCTAAACAACCACAAATTCTACGCATGACAAAACACCCCTCTCACACACAAGCAATCACAAATTCAAACGCATGACAAAACACCCCTCTCACACACTCCTACGCACCCTATTCGGCTAAAGATCACTCTAAGCAACCACACATTTTTACGCATGAGAAAACACCCCTCTCACACACACACCTTTGGGGTGAGAAGAAAACAAGACAAGACAAGACATGACAAAACACCCCACCCACTTTCACCATTTCTTTGGGGTGATCCTCACACCTCACACCCCTTTCTAACTTAATTAAGTGACCTTTTTATGCTAATTAGGTCATTATGACACCTGTGTGCATTCAACGATCACCCCCACCCCCCTTTTTTCCCCCTTTTTCCCACACTTTTATTACATAATTATGCTAATTAGGTCATTATGACACCTGTGTGCAACCATGCGTGACTAATTAGGGTCACCCCCACCCCCTTTTTTTGACATGATTTATTACCTAGTGGGCCAGGACCCGTATTATCCTACTACTATTGTTTTTCATATGAATTTGGGGATGAAATTTTGAACATTGGCATATATGATTTCCCTAAGGGCGATCCTTGAGGAAAACCCCGCTTCCACTTCCGCTACGAATTCCTCTATGCCTTATACGAATTTTTTCCACACAAAATTCGTATAAGGCACCGAGGAATCGTTCGATGAAACGGCCAAAAAGTTCATCGAGAGCTGCACCTATGAAGAAAACTTGAATCCCATACAAAATTCCTCGCGCAATTCCTCGGTGCGGGCATACCTTCGTACCCCGGTTCCTTGGTGCTTCCTCGCGGATTTCATATAGGAAAAAGCTATTTTGGAACTGCAGGGAGGAGATCGCAAGAAGTAACGGAATCTTCTTGCGCTTTTCCTTCTACACTTTGGGCATTTGCTTGTACACGCGAACACGACGCTTTACTTCTCCTTTGACAACGAGTGCGTGCGGTTTAACATTAACAGGTCGGGTGTCATAAAAAATGACGAAACATTGACCAAAAATTCGAAAATAAACCAATGATGTAGCTAGATAGATATTTTAATAACAAATTCAGAGAGGTATTCCACTTTTAAATCGGGTAAAAATTTCAAAAGTTGTGGGCTAAGCAGTGCTGGGATCTGGTCACTTTTCTGGAAACCCTTTTTTTGCAAATTTTGACAGGTCGGGGGTCACAAAACATTACAAAATATTTACCAAAAATTCGAAAATAAACCAATAATGCAGCTAGATAGATATTTTAACAACAAATTCAGAGAGGTATTCCACTTTTAAATCGGGTAAAAATTTCAAAAGTTTGGGCTTTGCAGTGCTGGGATCTGGTCACTTTTCTGCAAACCCATTTTTTGCAAATTTTGACAGGTCGGGGGTCATAAAAAACTACAAAATATTGACCAAAAATTCGAAAATAAACCAATAATGTAGCTAGATAGATATTTTAATAACGAATTCAGAGAGGTATTCCACTTTTAAATCGGGTAAAAATTTCAAAAGTTTGGGCTAAGCAGTGCTGGGATCTGGTCACTTTTCTGCAAACCCATTTTTTGCAAATTTTGACAGGTCGGGGGTCATAAAAAATTACAAAATATTGACCAAAAATTCGAAAATAAACCAATAATGCAGCTAGATAGATATTTTAACAACAAATTCAGAGAGGTATTCCACTTTTAAATCGGGTAAAAATTTCAAAAGTTTGGGCTAAGCAGTGCTGGGATCTGGTCACTTTTCTGCAAACCCATTTTTTGCAAATTTTGACAGGTCGGGGGTCATAAAAAATTACAAAATATTTACCAAAAATTCGAAAATAAACCAATAATGCAGCTAGATAGATATTTTAATAACAAATTCAGAGAGGTATTCCACTTTTAAATCGGGTAAAAATTTCAAAAGTTTGGGCTTTGCAGTGCTGGGATCTGGTCACTTTTCTGCAAACCCATTTTTTGCAAATTTTGACAGGTCGGGGGTCATAAAAAACTACAAAATATTGACCAAAAATTCGAAAATAAACCAATAATGTAGCTAGATAGATATTTTAATAACGAATTCAGAGAGGTATTCCACTTTTAAATCGGGTAAAAATTTCAAAAGTTATGGGCTAAGCAGTGCTGGGATCTGGTCACTTTTCTGCAAACCCATTTTTTTGCAAATTTTGACAGGTCGGGGGTCATAAAAAATTACAAAATATTGACCAAAAATTCGAAAATAAACCAATAATGCAGCTAGATAGATATTTTAACAACAAATTCAGAGTGGTATTCCACTTTTAAATCGGGTAAAAATTTCAAAAACTTATGGGCTAAGCAGTGCTGGGATCTGGTCACTTTCTGCAAACCCATTTTTTGCAAATTTTGACAGGTCGGGGGTCATAAAAAATTACAAAATATTGACCAAAAATTCGAAAATAAACCAATAATGCAGCTAGATAGATATTTTAATAGCAAATTCAGAGAGGTATTCCACTTTTAAATCGGGTAAAAATTTCAAAAGGTTTGGGATAAGCAGTGCTGGGATCTTGTTACTTTTCTGCAAACCCATTTTTTGCAAATTTTGACAGGTCGGGGGTCATAAAAAATGACGAAACATTGACCAAAAATTCGAAAGTAAACCAATGATGTAGCTAGATAGATATTTTAATAACAAATTCAGAGAGGCATTCCACTTTTAAATCGGGTAAAAATTTCAATAGTTATGGGATAAGCAGTGCTGGGATCTGGTCACTTTTCTGCAAACCCATTTTTTTTGCAAATTTTGACAGGTCGGGGGTCATAAAAAATTACAAAATATTGACCAAAAATTCAAAAATAAACCAATAATGCAGCTAGATAGATATTTTAACAACAAATTCAGAGAGGTATTCCACTTTTAAATCGGGTAAAAATTTCAAAAGTTTGGGCTAAGCAGTGCTGGGTTCTGGTCACTTTTCTGCAAACCCATTTTTTGCAAATTTTGACAGGTCGGGGGTCATAAAAAATTACAAAATATTGACCAAAAATTCGAAAATAAACCAATAATGCAGCTAGATAGATATTCGAATAACAAATTCAGAGAGGTATTCCACTTTTAAATCGGGTAAAAATTTCAAAAAATTATGGGCTAAGCAGTGCTGGGATCTGGTCACTTTTCTGCAAACCCATTTTTTGCAAATTTTGACAGGTCGGTGGTCATAAAAAATTAATAAATATTGACCAAAAATTCGAAAATAAACCAATAATGCAGCTAGATAGATATTTTAATAGCAAATTCAGAGAGGTATTCCACTTTTAAATCGGGTAAAAATTTCAAAAGGTTTGGGATAAGCAGTGCTGGGATCTTGTCACTTTTCTGCAAACCCATTTTTTGCAAATTTTGACAGGTCGGGGGTCATAAAAAATGACGAAACATTGACCAAAAATTCGAAAATAAACCAATGATGTAGCTAGATAGATATTTTAATAACAAATTCAGAGAGGCATTCCACTTTTAAATCGGGTAAAAATTTCAATAGTTATGGGATAAGCAGTGCTGGGATCTGGTCACTTTTCTGCAAACCCATTTTTTGCAAATTTTGACAGGTCGGGGGTCATAAAAAACTACAAAATATTGACCAAAAATTCGAAAATAAACCAATAATGCAGCTAGATAGATATTCGAATAACAAATTCAGAGAGGTATTCCACTTTTAAATCGGGTAAAAATTTCAAAAGTTATGGGCTAAGCAGTGCTGGGATCTGGTCACTTTTCTGCAAACCCATTTTTTGCAAATTTTGACAGGTCGGGGGTCATAAAAAACTACAAAATATTGACCAAAAATTCGAAAATAAACCAATAATGCAGCTAGATAGATATTCGAATAACAAATTCAGAGAGGTATTCCACTTTTAAATCGGGTAAAAATTTCAAAAGTTATGGGCTAAGCAGTGCTGGGATCTGGTCACTTTTCTGCAAACCCATTTTTTGCAAATTTTGACAGGTCGGGGGTCATAAAAAACTACAAAATATTGACCAAAAATTCGAAAATAAACCAATAATGCAGCTAGATAGATATTTTAACAACAAATTCAGAGAGGTATTCCACTTTTAAATCGGGTAAAAATGTCAAAAGTTTGGGCTAAGCAGTGCTGGGATCTGGTCACTTTTCTGCAAACCCATTTTTTGCAAATTTTGACAGGTCGGGGGTCATAAAAAATTACAAAATATTGACCAAAAATTCGAAAATAAACCAATAATGCAGCTAGATAGATATTTTAATAGCAAATTCAGAGAGGTATTCCACTTTTAAATCGGGTAAAAATTTCAAAAGGTTTGGGATAAGCAGTGCTGGGATCTGGTCACTTTTCTGCAAACCCATTTTTTGCAAATTTTGACAGGTCGGGGGTCATAAAAAACTACAAAATATTGACCAAAAATTCGAAAATAAACCAATAATGCAGCTAGATAGATATTTTAACAACAAATTCAGAGAGGTATTCCACTTTTAAATCGGGTAAAAATGTCAAAAGTTTGGGCTAAGCAGTGCTGGGATCTGGTCACTTTTCTGCAAACCCATTTTTTGCAAATTTTGACAGGTCGGGGGTCATAAAAAATTACAAAATATTGACCAAAAATTCGAAAATAAACCAATAATGCAGCTAGATAGATATTTTAATAGCAAATTCAGAGAGGTATTCCACTTTTAAATCGGGTAAAAATTTCAAAAGTTATGGGCTAAGCAGTGCTGGGTTCTGGTCACTTTTCTGCCAACCCATTTTTTGCAAATTTTGACAGGTCGGGGGTCATAAAAAATTACAAAATATTGACCAAAAATTCGAAA
Source organism: Drosophila ficusphila (assembly GCF_018152265.1). Taxonomy (NCBI): domain Eukaryota; kingdom Metazoa; phylum Arthropoda; class Insecta; order Diptera; family Drosophilidae; genus Drosophila; species Drosophila ficusphila. The sequence goes on from NW_025064176.1 coordinate 59,236, forward strand.
ATAAACCAATAATGCAGCTAGATAGATATTCGAATAACAAACTCAGAGAGGTATTCCACTTTTAAATCGGGTAAAAATTTCAAAAAATTATGGGCTAAGCAGTGCTGGGATCTGGTCACTTTTCTGCAAACCCATTTTTTTGCAAATTTTGGCAGGTCGGGGGTCATAAAAAATTAAAAAATATTGACCAAAAATTCGAAAATAAACCAATAATGCAGCTAGATAGATATTTTAATAGCAAATTCAGAGAGGTATTCCACTTTTAAATCGGGTAAAAATTTCAAAATTTTGGGCTAAGCAGTGCTGGGATCTTGTCACTTTTCTGCAAACCCATTTTTTGCAAATTTTGACAGGTCGGGGGTCATAAAAAATGACGAAACATTGACCAAAAATTCGAAAATAAACCAATGATGTAGCTAGATAGATATTTTAATAACAAATTCAGAGAGGCATTCCACTTTTAAATCGGGTAAAAATTTCAATAGTTATGGGATAAGCAGTGCTGGGATCTGGTCACTTTTCTGCAAACCCATTTTTTTGCAAATTTTGACAGGTCGGGGGTCATAAAAAATTACAAAATATTGACCAAAAATTCAAAAATAAACCAATAATGCAGCTAGATAGATATTTTAACAACAAATTCAGAGAGGTATTCCACTTTTAAATCGGGTAAAAATTTCAAAAGTTTGGGCTAAGCAGTGCTGGGTTCTGGTCACTTTTCTGCAAACCCATTTTTTGCAAATTTTGACAGGTCGGGGGTCATAAAAAATTACAAAATATTGACCAAAAATTCGAAAATAAACCAATAATGCAGCTAGATAGATATTCGAATAACAAATTCAGAGAGGTATTCCACTTTTAAATCGGGTAAAAATTTCAAAAATTATGGGCTAAGCAGTGCTGGGATCTGGTCACTTTTCTGCAAACCCATTTTTTGCAAATTTTGACAGGTCGGGGGTCATAAAAAATTAAAAAATATTGACCAAAAATTCGAAAATAAACCAATAATGCAGCTAGATAGATATTTTAATAGCAAATTCAGAGAGGTATTCCACTTTTAAATCGGGTAAAAATTTCAAAAGGTTTGGGATAAGCAGTGCTGGGATCTTGTCACTTTTTTGCAAACCCATTTTTTGCAAATTTTGACAGGTCGGGGGTCATAAAAAATGACGAAACATTGACCAAAAATTCGAAAATAAACCAATGATGTAGCTAGATAGATATTTTAATAACAAATTCAGAGAGGCATTCCACTTTTAAATCGGGTAAAAATTTCAATAGTTATGGGATAAGCAGTGCTGGGATCTGGTCACTTTTCTGCAAACCCATTTTTTTGCAAATTTTGACAGGTCGGGGGTCATAAAAAATTACAAAATATTGACCAAAAATTCGAAAATAAACCAATAATGCAGCTAGATAGATATTCGAATAACAAATTCAGAGAATTCCACTTTTAAATCGGGTAAAAATTTCAAAAGTTATGGGCTAAGCAGTGCTGGGATCTGGTCACTTTTCTGCAAACCCATTTTTTGCAAATTTTGACAGGTCGGGGGTCATAAAAAACTACAAAATATTGACCAAAAATTCGAAAATAAACCAATAATGCAGCTAGATAGATATTCGAATAACAAATTCAGAGAATTCCACTTTTAAATCGGGTAAAAATTTCAAAAGTTATGGGCTAAGCAGTGCTGGGATCTGGTCACTTTTCTGCAAACCCATTTTTTGCAAATTTTGACAGGTCGGGGGTCATAAAAAACTACAAAATATTGACCAAAAATTCGAAAATAAACCAATAATGCAGCTAGATAGATATTTTAACAACAAATTCAGAGAGGTATTCCACTTTTAAATCGGGTAAAAATTTCAAAAGTTTGGGCTAAGCAGTGCTGGGATCTGGTCACTTTTCTGCAAACCCATTTTTTGCAAATTTTGACAGGTCGGGGGTCATAAAAAATTACAAAATATTGACCAAAAATTCGAAAATAAACCAATAATGCAGCTAGATAGATATTCGAATAACAAATTCAGAGAGGTATTCCACTTTTAAATCGGGTAAAAATTTCAAAAAATTATGGGCTAAGCAGTGCTGGGATCTGGTCACTTTTCTGCAAACCCATTTTTTGCAAATTTTGACAGGTCGGGGGTCATAAAAAATGACGAAACATTGACCAAAAATTCGAAAATAAACCAATAATGCAGCTAGATAGATATTTTAAAAGCAAATTCAGAGAGGTATTCCACTTTTAAATCGGGTAAAAATTTCAAAAGTTATGGGTTAAGCAGTGCTGGGATCTGGTCACTTTTCTGCAAACCCATTTTTTGCAAATTTTGACAGGTCGGGGGTCATAAAAAACTACAAAATATTGACCAAAAATTCGAAAATAAACCAATAATGCAGCTAGATAGATATTCGAATAACAAATTCAGAGAGGTATTCCACTTTTAAATCGGGTAAAAATTTCAAAATTTTGGGCTAAGCAGTGCTGGGATCTGGTCACTTTTCTGCAAACCCATTTTTTGCAAATTTTGACAGGTCGGGGGTCATAAAAAATGACGAGACATTGACCAAAAATTCGAAAATAAACCAATGATGTAGCTAGATAGATATTTTAATAACAAATTCAGAGAGGTATTCCACTTTTAAATCGGGTAAAAATTTCAAAAGTTATGGGCTAAGCAGTGCTGGGATCTGGTCACTTCTCTGCAAACCCATTTTTTTGCAAATTTTGACAGGTCGGGGGTCATAAAAAATTACAAAATATTGACCAAAAATTCGAAAATAAACCAATAATGCAGCTAGATAGATATTTTAACAACAAATTCAGAGAGGTATTCCACTTTTAAATCGGGTAAAAATTTCAAAAGTTATGGGCTAAGCAGTGCTGGGATCTGGTCACTTTTCTGCAAACCCATTTTTTGCAAATTTTCACAGGTCGGGGGTCATAAAAAACTACAAAATATTGACCAAAAATTCGAAAATAAACCAATAATGCAGCTAGATAGATATTCGAATAACAAATTCAGAGAGGTATTCCACTTTTAAATCGGGTAAAAATTTCAAAAAATTATGGGCTAAGCAGTGCTGGGATCTGGTCACTTTTCTGCAAACCCATTTTTTGCAAATTTTGACAGGTCGGGGGTCATAAAAAATTACAAAATATTGACCAAAAATTCGAAAATAAACCAATAATGCAGCTAGATAGATATTCGAATAACAAATTCAGAGAGGTATTCCACTTTTAAATCGGGTAAAAATTTCAAAAAATTATGGGCTAAGCAGTGCTGGGATCTGGTCACTTTTCTGCAAACCCATTTTTTGCAAATTTTGACAGGTCGGGGGTCATAAAAAACTACAAAATATTGACCAAAAATTCGAAAATAAACCAATAATGCAGCTAGATAGATATTCGAATAACAAATTCAGAGAGGTATTCCACTTTTAAATCGGGTAAAAATTTCAAAAGTTTGGGCTAAGCAGTGCTGGGATCTGGTCACTTTTCTGCAAACCCATTTTTTGCAAATTTTGACAGGTCGGGGGTCATAAAAAATTACAAAATATTGACCAAAAATTCGAAAATAAACCAATAATGCAGCTAGATAGATATTCGAATAACAAATTCAGAGAGGTATTCCACTTTTAAATCGGGTAAAAATTTCAAAAAATTATGGGCTAAGCAGTGCTGGGATCTGGTCACTTTTCTGCAAACCCATTTTTTGCAAATTTTGACAGGTCGGGGGTCATAAAAAATTACAAAATATTGACCAAAAATTCGAAAATAAACCAATAATGCAGCTAGATAGATATTCGAATAACAAATTCAGAGAGGTATTCCACTTTTAAATCGGGTAAAAATTTCAAAAAATTATGGGCTAAGCAGTGCTGGGATCTGGTCACTTTTCTGCAAACCCATTTTTTGCAAATTTTGACAGGTCGGGGGTCATAAAAAACTACAAAATATTGACCAAAAAATTCGAAAATAAACCAATAATGCAGCTAGATAGATATTTTAACAACAAATTCAGAGAGGTATTCCACTTTTAAATCGGGTAAAAATTTCAAAAGTTATGGGCTAAGCAGTGCTGGGATCTGGTCACTTTTCTGCAAACCCATTTTTTGCAAATTTTGACAGGTCGGGGGTCATAAAAAACTACAAAATATTGACCAAAAATTCGAAAATAAACCAATAATGCAGCTAGATAGATATTCGAATAACAAATTCAGAGAGGTATTCCACTTTTAAATCGGGTAAAAATTTCAAAAAATTATGGGCTAAGCAGTGCTGGGATCTGGTCACTTTTCTGCAAACCCATTTTTTGCAAATTTTGACAGGTCGGGGGTCATAAAAAATTACAAAATATTGACCAAAAATTCGAAAATAAACCAATAATGCAGCTAGATAGATATTCGAATAACAAATTCAGAGAGGTATTCCACTTTTAAATCGGGTAAAAATTTCAAAAAATTATGGGCTAAGCAGTGCTGGGATCTGGTCACTTTTCTGCAAACCCATTTTTTGCAAATTTTGACAGGTCGGGGGTCATAAAAAACTACAAAATATTGACCAAAAATTCGAAAATAAACCAATAATGCAGCTAGATAGATATTCGAATAACAAATTCAGAGAGGTATTCCACTTTTAAATCGGGTAAAAATTTCAAAAGTTTGGGCTAAGCAGTGCTGGGATCTGGTCACTTTTCTGCAAACCCATTTTTTGCAAATTTTGACAGGTCGGGGGTCATAAAAAATTACAAAATATTGACCAAAAATTCGAAAATAAACCAATAATGCAGCTAGATAGATATTCGAATAACAAATTCAGAGAGGTATTCCACTTTTAAATCGGGTAAAAATTTCAAAAAATTATGGGCTAAGCAGTGCTGGGATCTGGTCACTTTTCTGCAAACCCATTTTTTGCAAATTTTGACAGGTCGGGGGTCATAAAAAACTACAAAATATTGACCAAAAATTCGAAAATAAACCAATAATGCAGCTAGATAGATATTTTAACAACAAATTCAGAGAGGTATTCCACTTTTAAATCGGGTAAAAATTTCAAAAGTTTGGGCTAAGCAGTGCTGGGATCTGGTCACTTTTCTGCAAACCCATTTTTTGCAAATTTTGACAGGTCGAGGGTCATAAAAAATTACAAAATATTGACCAAAAATTCGAAAATAAACCAATAATGCAGCTAGATAGATATTCGAATAACAAATTCAGAGAGGTATTCCATTTTTAAATCGGGTAAAAATTTCAAAAAATTATGGGCTAAGCAGTGCTGGGATCTGGTCACTTTTCTGCAAACCCATTTTTTGCAAATTTTGACAGGTCGGGGGTCATAAAAAATTAAAAAATATTGACCAAAAATTCGAAAATAAACCAATAATGCAGCTAGATAGATATTTTAAAAGCAAATTCAGAGAGGTATTCCACTTTTAAATCGGGTAAAAATTTCAAAAGGTTTGGGATAAGCAGTGCTGGGATCTTGTCACTTTTCTGCAAACCCATTTTTTGCAAATTTTGACAGGTCGGGGGTCATAAAAAATGACGAAACATTGACCAAAAATTCGAAAATAAACCAATGATGTAGCTAGATAGATATTTTAATAACAAATTCAGAGAGGTATTCCACTTTTAAATCGGGTAAAAATTTCAAAAGTTATGGGCTAAGCAGTGCTGGGATCTGGTCACTTCTCTGCAAACCCATTTTTTTGCAAATTTTGACAGGTCGGGGGTCATAAAAAATTACAAAATATTGACCAAAAATTCGAAAATAAACCAATAATGCAGCTAGATAGATATTCGAATAACAAATTCAGAGAATTCCACTTTTAAATCGGGTAAAAATTTCAAAAGTTATGGGCTAAGCAGTGCTGGGATCTGGTCACTTTTCTGCAAACCCATTTTTTGCAAATTTTGACAGGTCGGGGGTCATAAAAAACTACAAAATATTGACCAAAAATTCGAAAATAAACCAATAATGCAGCTAGATAGATATTCGAATAACAAATTCAGAGAGGTATTCCACTTTTAAATCGGGTAAAAATTTCAAAATTTTGGGCTAAGCAGTGCTGGGATCTGGTCACTTTTCTGCAAACCCATTTTTTGCAAATTTTGACAGGTCGGGGGTCATAAAAAACTACAAAATATTGACCAAAAATTCGAAAATAAACCAATAATGCAGCTAGATAGATATTTTAACAACAAATTCAGAGAGGTATTCCACTTTTAAATCGGGTAAAAATTTCAAAAGTTTGGGCTAAGCAGTGCTGGGATCTGGTCACTTTTCTGCAAACCCATTTTTTGCAAATTTTGACAGGTCGGGGGTCATAAAAAATTACAAAATATTGACCAAAAATTCGAAAATAAACCAATAATGCAGCTAGATAGATATTCGAATAACAAATTCAGAGAGGTATTCCACTTTTAAATCGGGTAAAAATTTCAAAAAATTATGGGCTAAGCAGTGCTGGGATCTGGTCACTTTTCTGCAAACCCATTTTTTGCAAATTTTGACAGGTCGGGGGTCATAAAAAATTACGAAACATTGACCAAAAATTCGAAAATAAACCAATAATGCAGCTAGATAGATATTTTAAAAGCAAATTCAGAGAGGTATTCCACTTTTAAATCGGGTAAAAATTTCAAAAGGTTTGGGATAAGCAGTGCTGGGATCTTGTCACTTTTCTGCAAACCCATTTTTTGCAAATTTTGACAGGTCGGGGGTCATAAAAAATGACGAAACATTGACCAAAAATTCGAAAATAAACCAATGATGTAGCTAGATAGATATTTTAATAACAAATTCAGAGAGGCATTCCACTTTTAAATCGGGTAAAAATTTCAATAGTTATGGGATAAGCAGTGCTGGGATCTGGTCACTTTTCTGCAAACCCATTTTTTTGCAAATTTTGACAGGTCGGGGGTCATAAAAAATTAAAAAATATTGACCAAAAATTCGAAAATAAACCAATAATGCAGCTAGATAGATATTTTAATAGCAAATTCAGAGAGGTATTCCACTTTTAAATCGGGTAAAAATTTCAAAAGTTTGGGCTAAGCAGTGCTGGGATCTGGTCACTTTTCTGCAAACCCATTTTTTGCAAATTTTGACAGGTCGGGGGTCATAAAAAACTACAAAATATTGACCAAAAATTCGAAAATAAACCAATAATGCAGCTAGATAGATATTTTAATAACAAATTCAGAGAGGTATTCCACTTTTAAATCGGGTAAAAATTTCAAAAGTTATGGGATAAGCAGTGCTGGGATCTGGTCACTTTTCTGCAAACCCATTTTTTGCAAATTTTGACAGGTCGGGGGTCATAAAAAACTACAAAATATTGACCAAAAATTCGAAAATAAACCAATAATGCAGCTAGATAGATATTCGAATAACAAATTCAGAGAGGTATTCCACTTTTAAATCGAGTAAAAATTTCAAAATTTTGGGCTAAGCAGTGCTGGGATCTGGTCACTTTTCTGCAAACCCATTTTTTGCAAATTTTGACAGGTCGGGGGTCATAAAAAACTACAAAATATTGACCAAAAATTCGAAAATAAACCAATAATGCAGCTAGATAGATATTTTAACAACAAATTCAGAGAGGTATTCCACTTTTAAATCGGGTAAAAATTTCAAAAGTTTGGGCTAAGCAGTGCTGGGATCTGGTCACTTTTCTGCAAACCCATTTTTTGCAAATTTTGACAGGTCGGGGGTCATAAAAAACTACAAAATATTGACCAAAAATTCGAAAATAAACCAATAATGCAGCTAGATAGATATTTTAACAACAAATTCAGAGAGGTATTCCACTTTTAAATCGGGTAAAAATTTCAAAAGTTTGGGCTAAGCAGTGCTGGGATCTGGTCACTTTTCTGCAAACCCATTTTTTGCAAATTTTGACAGGTCGGGGGTCATAAAAAATTACAAAATATTGACCAAAAATTCGAAAATAAACCAATAATGCAGCTAGATAGATATTTTAATAGCAAATTCAGAGAGGTATTCCACTTTTAAATCGGGTAAAAATTTCAAAAGTTATGGGTTAAGCAGTGCTGGGATCTGGTCACTTTTCTGCAAACCCATTTTTTGCAAATTTTGACAGGTCGGGGGTCATAAAAAACTACAAAATATTGACCAAAAATTCGAAAATAAACCAATAATGCAGCTAGATAGATATTCGAATAACAAATTCAGAGAGGTATTCCACTTTTAAATCGGGTAAAAATTTCAAAATTTTGGGCTAAGCAGTGCTGGGATCTGGTCACTTTTCTGCAAACCCATTTTTTGCAAATTTTGACAGGTCGGGGGTCATAAAAAATGACGAGACATTGACCAAAAATTCGAAAATAAACCAATGATGTAGCTAGATAGATATTTTAATAACAAATTCAGAGAGGTATTCCACTTTTAAATCGGGTAAAAATTTCAAAAGTTATGGGCTAAGCAGTGCTGGGATCTGGTCACTTCTCTGCAAACCCATTTTTTTGCAAATTTTGACAGGTCGGGGGTCATAAAAAATTACAAAATATTGACCAAAAATTCGAAAATAAACCAATAATGCAGCTAGATAGATATTTTAACAACAAATTCAGAGAGGTATTCCACTTTTAAATCGGGTAAAAATTTCAAAAGTTATGGGCTAAGCAGTGCTGGGATCTGGTCACTTTTCTGCAAACCCATTTTTTGCAAATTTTGACAGGTCGGGGGTCATAAAAAACTACAAAATATTGACCAAAAATTCGAAAATAAACCAATAATGCAGCTAGATAGATATTTTAACAACAAATTCAGAGAGGTATTCCACTTTTAAATCGGGTAAAAATTTCAAAAGTTTGGGCTAAGCAGTGCTGGGATCTGGTCACTTTTCTGCAAACCCATTTTTTGCAAATTTTGACAGGTCGGGGGTCATAAAAAATTACAAAATATTGACCAAAAATTCGAAAATAAACCAATAATGCAGCTAGATAGATATTCGAATAACAAATTCAGAGAGGTATTCCATTTTTAAATCGGGTAAAAATTTCAAAAAACTATGGGCTAAGCAGTGCTGGGATCTGGTCACTTTTCTGCAAACCCATTTTTTGCAAATTTTGACAGGTCGGGGGTCATAAAAAACTACAAAATATTGACCAAAAATTCGAAAATAAACCAATAATGCAGCTAGATAGATATTTTAACAACAAATTCAGAGAGGTATTCCACTTTTAAATCGGGTAAAAATTTCAAAAGTTTGGGCTAAGCAGTGCTGGGATCTGGTCACTTTTCTGCAAACCCATTTTTTGCAAATTTTGACAGGTCGGGGGTCATAAAAAATTACAAAATATTGACCAAAAATTCGAAAATAAACCAATAATGCAGCTAGATAGATATTCGAATAACAAATTCAGAGAGGTATTCCATTTTTAAATCGGGTAAAAATTTCAAAAATTATGGGCTAAGCAGTGCTGGGATCTGGTCACTTTTCTGCAAACCCATTTTTTGCAAATTTTGACAGGTCGGGGGTCATAAAAAATTAAAAAATATTGACCAAAAATTCGAAAATAAACCAATAATGCAGCTAGATAGATATTTTAAAAGCAAATTCAGAGAGGTATTCCACTTTTAAATCGGGTAAAAATTTCAAAAGGTTTGGGATAAGCAGTGCTGGGATCTTGTCACTTTTCTGCAAACCCATTTTTTGCAAATTTTGACAGGTCGGGGGTCATAAAAAATGACGAAACATTGACCAAAAATTCGAAAATAAACCAATGATGTAGCTAGATAGATATTTTAATAACAAATTCAGAGAGGTATTCCACTTTTAAATCGGGTAAAAATTTCAAAAGTTATGGGCTAAGCAGTGCTGGGATCTGGTCACTTCTCTGCAAACCCATTTTTTTGCAAATTTTGACAGGTCGGGGGTCATAAAAAATTACAAAATATTGACCAAAAATTCGAAAATAAACCAATAATGCAGCTAGATAGATATTCGAATAACAAATTCAGAGAATTCCACTTTTAAATCGGGTAAAAATTTCAAAAGTTATGGGCTAAGCAGTGCTGGGATCTGGTCACTTTTCTGCAAACCCATTTTTTGCAAATTTTGACAGGTCGGGGGTCATAAAAAACTACAAAATATTGACCAAAAATTCGAAAATAAACCAATAATGCAGCTAGATAGATATTCGAATAACAAATTCAGAGAGGTATTCCACTTTTAAATCGGGTAAAAATTTCAAAATTTTGGGCTAAGCAGTGCTGGGATCTGGTCACTTTTCTGCAAACCCATTTTTTGCAAATTTTGACAGGTCGGGGGTCATAAAAAACTACAAAATATTGACCAAAAATTCGAAAATAAACCAATAATGCAGCTAGATAGATATTCGAATAACAAATTCAGAGAGGTATTCCACTTTTAAATCGGGTAAAAATTTCAAAAGTTTGGGCTAAGCAGTGCTGGGATCTGGTCACTTTTCTGCAAACCCATTTTTTGCAAATTTTGACAGGTCGGGGGTCATAAAAAATTACAAAATATTGACCAAAAATTCGAAAATAAACCAATAATGCAGCTAGATAGATATTCGAATAACAAATTCAGAGAGGTATTCCACTTTTAAATCGGGTAAAAATTTCAAAAAATTATGGGCTAAGCAGTGCTGGGATCTGGTCACTTTTCTGCAAACCCATTTTTTGCAAATTTTGACAGGTCGGGGGTCATAAAAAATGACGAAACATTGACCAAAAATTCGAAAATAAACCAATAATGCAGCTAGATAGATATTTTAAAAGCAAATTCAGAGAGGTATTCCACTTTTAAATCGGGTAAAAATTTCAAAAGGTTTGGGATAAGCAGTGCTGGGATCTTGTCACTTTTCTGCAAACCCATTTTTTTGCAAATTTTGACAGGTCGGGGGTCATAAAAAATGACGAAACATTGACCAAAAATTCGAAAATAAACCAATGATGTAGCTAGATAGATATTTTAATAACAAATTCAGAGAGGCATTCCACTTTTAAATCGGGTAAAAATTTCAATAGTTATGGGATAAGCAGTGCTGGGATCTGGTCACTTTTCTGCAAACCCATTTTTTTGCAAATTTTGACAGGTCGGGGGTCATAAAAAATTAAAAAATATTGACCAAAAATTCGAAAATAAACCAATAATGCAGCTAGATAGATATTTTAATAGCAAATTCAGAGAGGTATTCCACTTTTAAATCGGGTAAAAATTTCAAAAGTTTGGGCTAAGCAGTGCTGGGATCTGGTCACTTTTCTGCAAACCCATTTTTTGCAAATTTTGACAGGTCGGGGGTCATAAAAAACTATAAAATATTGACCAAAAATTCGAAAATAAACCAATAATGCAGCTAGATAGATATTTTAATAACAAATTCAGAGAGGTATTCCACTTTTAAATCGGGTAAAAATTTCAAAAGTTATGGGATAAGCAGTGCTGGGATCTGGTCACTTTTCTGCAAACCCATTTTTTGCAAATTTTGACAGGTCGGGGGTCATAAAAAACTACAAAATATTGACCAAAAATTCGAAAATAAACCAATAATGCAGCTAGATAGATATTCGAATAACAAATTCAGAGAGGTATTCCACTTTTAAATCGAGTAAAAATTTCAAAATTTTGGGCTAAGCAGTGCTGGGATCTGGTCACTTTTCTGCAAACCCATTTTTTGCAAATTTTGACAGGTCGGGGGTCATAAAAAACTACAAAATATTGACCAAAAATTCGAAAATAAACCAATAATGCAGCTAGATAGATATTTTAACAACAAATTCAGAGAGGTATTCCACTTTTAAATCGGGTAAAAATTTCAAAAGTTTGGGCTAAGCAGTGCTGGGATCTGGTCACTTTTCTGCAAACCCATTTTTTGCAAATTTTGACAGGTCGGGGGTCATAAAAAATTACAAAATATTGACCAAAAATTCGAAAATAAACCAATAATGCAGCTAGATAGATATTTTAAAAGCAAATTCAGAGAGGTATTCCACTTTTAAATCGGGTAAAAATTTCAAAAGTTATGGGTTAAGCAGTGCTGGGATCTGGTCACTTTTCTGCAAACCCATTTTTTGCAAATTTTGACAGGTCGGGGGTCATAAAAAACTACAAAATATTGACCAAAAATTCGAAAATAAACCAATAATGCAGCTAGATAGATATTCGAATAACAAATTCAGAGAGGTATTCCACTTTTAAATCGAGTAAAAATTTCAAAATTTTGGGCTAAGCAGTGCTGGGATCTGGTCACTTTTCTGCAAACCCATTTTTTTGCAAATTTTGACAGGTCGGGGGTCATAAAAAATTACAAAATATTGACCAAAAATTCGAAAATAAACCAATAATGCAGCTAGATAGATATTTTAATAGCAAATTCAGAGAGGTATTCCACTTTTAAATCGGGTAAAAATTTCAAAAGTTATGGGTTAAGCAGTGCTGGGATCTGGTCACTTTTCTGCAAACCCATTTTTTGCAAATTTTGACAGGTCGGGGGTCATAAAAAACTACAAAATATTGACCAAAAATTCGAAAATAAACCAATAATGCAGCTAGATAGATATTCGAATAACAAATTCAGAGAGGTATTCCACTTTTAAATCGGGTAAAAATTTCAATAGTTATGGGATAAGCAGTGCTGGGATCTGGTCACTTTTCTGCAAACCCATTTTTTGCAAATTTTGACAGGTCGGGGGTCATAAAAAATGACGAGACATTGACCAAAAATTCGAAAATAAACCAATGATGTAGCTAGATAGATATTTTAATAACAAATTCAGAGAGGTATTCCACTTTTAAATCGGGTAAAAATTTCAAAAGTTATGGGCTAAGCAGTGCTGGGATCTGGTCACTTTTCTGCAAACCCATTTTTTTGCAAATTTTGACAGGTCGGGGGGTCATAAAAAATTACAAAATATTGACCAAAAATTCGAAAATAAACCAATAATGCAGCTAGATAGATATTTTAACAACAAATTCAGAGAGGTATTCCACTTTTAAATCGGGTAAAAATTTCAAAAGTTATGGGCTAAGCAGTGCTGGGATCTGGTCACTTTTCTGCAAACCCATTTTTTGCAAATTTTGACAGGTCGGGGGTCATAAAAAACTACAAAATATTGACCAAAAATTCGAAAATAAACCAATAATGCAGCTAGATAGATATTCGAATAACAAATTCAGAGAGGTATTCCACTTTTAAATCGGGTAAAAATTTCAAAAGTTATGGGCTAAGCAGTGCTGGGATCTGGTCACTTTTCTGCAAACCCATTTTTTGCAAATTTTGACAGGTCGGGGGTCATAAAAAACTACAAAATATTGACCAAAAATTCGAAAATAAACCAATAATGCAGCTAGATAGATATTTTAACAACAAATTCAGAGAGGTATTCCACTTTTAAATCGGGTAAAAATTTCAAAAGTTTGAGCTAAGCAGTGCTGGGATCTGGTCACTTTTCTGCAAACCCATTTTTTGCAAATTTTGACAGGTCGGGGGTCATAAAAAATTACAAAATATTGACCAAAAATTCGAAAATAAACCAATAATGCAGCTAGATAGATATTCGAATAACAAATTCAGAGAGGTATTCCATTTTTAAATCGGGTAAAAATTTCAAAAAATTATGGGCTAAGCAGTGCTGGGATCTGGTCACTTTTCTGCAAACCCATTTTTTGCAAATTTTGACAGGTCGGGGGTCATAAAAAATTAAAAAATATTGACCAAAAATTCGAAAATAAACCAATAATGCAGCTAGATAGATATTTTAAAAAGCAAATTCAGAGAGGTATTCCACTTTTAAATCGGGTAAAAATTTCAAAAGGTTTGGGATAAGCAGTGCTGGGATCTTGTCACTTTTCTGCAAACCCATTTTTTGCAAATTTTGACAGGTCGGGGGTCATAAAAAATGACGAAACATTGACCAAAAATTCGAAAATAAACCAATGATGTAGCTAGATAGATATTTTAATAACAAATTCAGAGAGGTATTCCACTTTTAAATCGGGTAAAAATTTCAAAAGTTATGGGCTAAGCAGTGCTGGGATCTGGTCACTTCTCTGCAAACCCATTTTTTGCAAATTTTGACAGGTCGGGGGTCATAAAAAATTACAAAATATTGACCAAAAATTCGAAAATAAACCAATAATGCAGCTAGATAGATATTCGAATAACAAATTCAGAGAGGTATTCCACTTTTAAATCGGGTAAAAATTTCAAAAGTTATGGGCTAAGCAGTGCTGGGATCTGGTCACTTTTCTGCAAACCCATTTTTTGCAAATTTTGACAGGTCGGGGGTCATAAAAAACTACAAAATATTGACCAAAAATTCGAAAATAAACCAATAATGCAGCTAGATAGATATTCGAATAACAAATTCAGAGAGGTATTCCACTTTTAAATCGGGTAAAAATTTCAAAATTTTGGGCTAAGCAGTGCTGGGATCTGGTCACTTTTCTGCAAACCCATTTTTTGCAAATTTTGACAGGTCGGGGGTCATAAAAAACTACAAAATATTGACCAAAAATTCGAAAATAAACCAATAATGCAGCTAGATAGATATTTTAACAACAAATTCAGAGAGGTATTCCACTTTTAAATCGGGTAAAAATTTCAAAAGTTTGGGCTAAGCAGTGCTGGGATCTGGTCACTTTTCTGCAAACCCATTTTTTTGCAAATTTTGACAGGTCGGGGGTCATAAAAAATTACAAAATATTGACCAAAAATTCGAAAATAAACCAATAATGCAGCTAGATAGATATTCGAATAACAAATTCAGAGAGGTATTCCACTTTTAAATCGGGTAAAAATTTCAAAAAATTATGGGCTAAGCAGTGCTGGGATCTGGTCACTTTTCTGCAAACCCATTTTTTGCAAATTTTGACAGGTCGGGGGTCATAAAAAATGACGAAACATTGACCAAAAATTCGAAAATAAACCAATAATGCAGCTAGATAGATATTTTAAAAGCAAATTCAGAGAGGTATTCCACTTTTAAATCGGGTAAAAATTTCAAAAGGTTTGGGATAAGCAGTGCTGGGATCTTGTCACTTTTCTGCAAACCCATTTTTTGCAAATTTTGACAGGTCGGGGGTCATAAAAAATGACGAAACATTGACCAAAAATTCGAAAATAAACCAATGATGTAGCTAGATAGATATTTTAATAACAAATTCAGAGAGGCATTCCACTTTTAAATCGGGTAAAAATTTCAATAGTTATGGGATAAGCAGTGCTGGGATCTGGTCACTTTTCTGCAAACCCATTTTTTTGTAAATTTTGACAGGTCGGGGGTCATAAAAAATTAAAAAATATTGACCAAAAATTCGAAAATAAACCAATAATGCAGCTAGATAGATATTTTAATAGCAAATTCAGAGAGGTATTCCACTTTTAAATCGGGTAAAAATTTCAAAAGTTTGGGCTAAGCAGTGCTGGGATCTGGTCACTTTTCTGCAAACCCATTTTTTGCAAATTTTGACAGGTCGGGGGTCATAAAAAACTACAAAATATTGACCAAAAATTCGAAAATAAACCAATAATGCAGCTAGATAGATATTTTAATAACAAATTCAGAGAGGTATTCCACTTTTAAATCGGGTAAAAATTTCAAAAGTTATGGGATAAGCAGTGCTGGGATCTGGTCACTTTTCTGCAAACCCATTTTTTGCAAATTTTGACAGGTCGGGGGTCATAAAAAACTACAAAATATTGACCAAAAATTCGAAAATAAACCAATAATGCAGCTAGATAGATATTTTAACAACAAATTCAGAGAGGTATTCCACTTTTAAATCGGGTAAAAATTTCAAAAGTTTGGGCTAAGCAGTGCTGGGATCTGGTCACTTTTCTGCAAACCCATTTTTTTGCAAATTTTGACAGGTCGGGGGTCATAAAAAATTACAAAATATTGACCAAAAATTCGAAAATAAACCAATAATGCAGCTAGATAGATATTTTAACAACAAATTCAGAGAGGTATTCCACTTTTAAATCGGGTAAAAATTTCAAAAGTTATGGGCTAAGCAGTGCTGGGATCTGGTCACTTTTCTGCAAACCCATTTTTTGCAAATTTTGACAGGTCGGGGGTCATAAAAAATTACAAAATATTGACCAAAAATTCGAAAATAAACCAATAATGCAGCTAGATAGATATTTTAATAGCAAATTCAGAGAGGTATTCCACTTTTAAATCGGGTAAAAATTTCAAAAGTTATGGGTTAAGCAGTGCTGGGATCTGGTCACTTTTCTGCAAACCCATTTTTTGCAAATTTTGACAGGTCGGGGGTCATAAAAAACTACAAAATATTGACCAAAAATTCGAAAATAAACCAATAATGCAGCTAGATAGATATTCGAATAACAAATTCAGAGAGGTATTCCACTTTTAAATCGGGTAAAAATTTCAAAATTTTGGGCTAAGCAGTGCTGGGATCTGGTCACTTTTCTGCAAACCCATTTTTTGCAAATTTTGACAGGTCGGGGGTCATAAAAAATTACAAAATATTGACCAAAAATTCGAAAATAAACCAATAATGCAGCTAGATAGATATTTTAATAACAAATTCAGAGAGGTATTCCACTTTTAAATCGGGTAAAAATTTCAAAAGTTATGGGCTAAGCAGTGCTGGGATCTGGTCACTTTTCTGCAAACCCATTTTTTGCAAATTTTGACAGGTCGGGGGTCATAAAAAATTAAAAAATATTGACCAAAAATTCGAAAATAAACCAATAATGCAGCTAGATAGATATTTTAAAAGCAAATTCAGAGAGGTATTCCACTTTTTAAATCGGGTAAAAATTTCAAAAGGTTTGGGCTAAGCAGTGCTGGGATCTTGTCACTTTTCTGCAAACCCATTTTTTGCAAATTTTGACAGGTCGGGGGTCATAAAAAATGACGAAACATTGACCAAAAATTCGAAAATAAACCAATGATGTAGCTAGATAGATATTTTAATAACAAATTCAGAGAGGTATTCCACTTTTAAATCGGGTAAAAATTTCAAAAGTTATGGGCTAAGCAGTGCTGGGATCTGGTCACTTTTCTGCAAACCCATTTTTTTGCAAATTTTGACAGGTCGGGGGTCATAAAAAATTACAAAATATTGACCAAAAATTCGAAAATAAACCAATAATGCAGCTAGATAGATATTTTAATAACAAATTCAGAGAGGTATTCCACTTTTAAATCGGGTAAAAATTTCAAAAGTTATGGGCTAAGCAGTGCTGGGATCTGGTCACTTTTCTGCAAACCCATTTTTTGCAAATTTTGACAGGTCGGGGGTCATAAAAAACTACAAAATATTGACCAAAAATTCGAAAATAAACCAATAATGCAGCTAGATAGATATTTTAACAACAAATTCAGAGAGGTATTCCACTTTTAAATCGGGTAAAAATTTCAAAAGTTATGGGCTAAGCAGTGCTGGGATCTGGTCACTTTTCTGCAAACCCATTTTTTGCAAATTTTGACAGGTCGGGGGTCATAAAAAATTACAAAATATTGACCAAAAATTCGAAAATAAACCAATAATGCAGCTAGATAGATATTCGAATAACAAATTCAGAGAGGTATTCCATTTTTAAATCGGGTAAAAATTTCAAAAATTTTGGGCTAAGCAGTGCTGGGATCTGGTCACTTTTCTGCAAACCCATTTTTTGCAAATTTTGACAGGTCGGGGGTCATAAAAAACTACAAAATATTGACCAAAAATTCGAAAATAAACCAATAATGCAGCTAGATAGATATTTTAACAACAAATTCAGAGAGGTATTCCACTTTTAAATCGGGTAAAAATTTCAAAAGTTTGGGCTAAGCAGTGCTGGGATCTGGTCACTTTTCTGCAAACCCATTTTTTGCAAATTTTGACAGGTCGGGGGTCATAAAAAATTACAAAATATTGACCAAAAATTCGAAAATAAACCAATAATGCAGCTAGATAGATATTCGAATAACAAATTCAGAGAGGTATTCCACTTTTAAATCGGGTAAAAATTTCAAAAAATTATGGGCTAAGCAGTGCTGGGATCTGGTCACTTTTCTGCAAACCCATTTTTTGCAAATTTTGACAGGTCGGGGGTCATAAAAAATTAAAAAATATTGACCAAAAATTCGAAAATAAACCAATAATGCAGCTAGATAGATATTTTAAAAACAAATTCAGAGAGGTATTCCACTTTTAAATCGGGTAAAAATTTCAAAAGGTTTGGGATAAGCAGTGCTGGGATCTTGTCACTTTTCTGCAAACCCATTTTTTGCAAATTTTGACAGGTCGGGGGTCATAAAAAATGCCGAAACATTGACCAAAAATTCGAAAATAAACCAATGATGCAGCTAGATAGATATTTTAATAACAAATTCAGAGAGGTATTCCACTTTTAAATCGGGTAAAAATTTCAAAAGTTATGGGCTAAGCAGTGCTGGGATCTGGTCACTTCTCTGCAAACCCATTTTTTTGCAAATTTTGACAGGTCGGGGGTCATAAAAAATTACAAAATATTGACCAAAAATTCGAAAATAAACCAATAATGCAGCTAGATAGATATTTTAACAACAAATTCAGAGAGGTATTCCACTTTTAAATCGGGTAAAAATTTCAAAAGTTATGGGCTAAGCAGTGCTGGGATCTGGTCACTTTTCTGCAAACCCATTTTTTGCAAATTTTGACAGGTCGGGGGTCATAAAAAACTACAAAATATTGACCAAAAATTCGAAAATAAACCAATAATGCAGCTAGATAGATATTCGAATAACAAATTCAGAGAGGTATTCCACTTTTAAATCGGGTAAAAATTTCAAAATTTTGGGCTAAGCAGTGCTGGGATCTGGTCACTTTTCTGCAAACCCATTTTTTGCAAATTTTGACAGGTCGGGGGTCATAAAAAACTACAAAATATTGACCAAAAATTCGAAAATAAACCAATAATGCAGCTAGATAGATATTTTAACAACAAATTCAGAGAGGTATTCCACTTTTAAATCGGGTAAAAATTTCAAAAGTTTGGGCTAAGCAGTGCTGGGATCTGGTCACTTTTCTGCAAACCCATTTTTTGCAAATTTTGACAGGTCGGGGGTCATAAAAAATTACAAAATATTGACCAAAAATTCGAAAATAAACCAATAATGCAGCTAGATAGATATTCGAATAACAAATTCAGAGAGGTATTCCACTTTTAAATCGGGTAAAAATTTCAAAAAATTATGGGCTAAGCAGTGCTGGGATCTGGTCACTTTTCTGCAAACCCATTTTTTGCAAATTTTGACAGGTCGGGGGTCATAAAAAATGAAAAAACATTGACCAAAAATTCGAAAATAAACCAATAATGCAGCTAGATAGATATTTTAAAAGCAAATTCAGAGAGGTATTCCACTTTTAAATCGGGTAAAAATTTCAAAAGGTTTGGGATAAGCAGTGCTGGGATCTTGTCACTTTTCTGCAAACCCATTTTTTGCAAATTTTGACAGGTCGGGGGTCATAAAAAATGACGAAACATTGACCAAAAATTCGAAAATAAACCAATGATGTAGCTAGATAGATATTTTAATAACAAATTCAGAGAGGCATTCCACTTTTAAATCGGGTAAAAATTTCAATAGTTATGGGATAAGCAGTGCTGGGATCTGGTCACTTTTCTGCAAACCCATTTTTTTGCAAATTTTGACAGGTCGGGGGTCATAAAAAATTAAAAAATATTGACCAAAAATTCGAAAATAAACCAATAATGCAGCTAGATAGATATTTTAATAGCAAATTCAGAGAGGTATTCCACTTTTAAATCGGGTAAAAATTTCAAAAGTTTGGGCTAAGCAGTGCTGGGATCTGGTCACTTTTCTGCAAACCCATTTTTTGCAAATTTTGACAGGTCGGGGGTCATAAAAAACTACAAAATATTGACCAAAAATTCGAAAATAAACCAATAATGCAGCTAGATAGATATTTTAATAACAAATTCAGAGAGGTATTCCACTTTTAAATCGGGTAAAAATTTCAAAAGTTATGGGATAAGCAGTGCTGGGATCTGGTCACTTTTCTGCAAACCCATTTTTTGCAAATTTTGACAGGTCGGGGGTCATAAAAAACTACAAAATATTGACCAAAAATTCGAAAATAAACCAATAATGCAGCTAGATAGATATTCGAATAACAAATTCAGAGAGGTATTCCACTTTTAAATCGAGTAAAAATTTCAAAATTTTGGGCTAAGCAGTGCTGGGATCTGGTCACTTTTCTGCAAACCCATTTTTTGCAAATTTTGACAGGTCGGGGGTCATAAAAAACTACAAAATATTGACCAAAAATTCGAAAATAAACCAATAATGCAGCTAGATAGATATTTTAACAACAAATTCAGAGAGGTATTCCACTTTTAAATCGGGTAAAAATTTCAAAAGTTTGGGCTAAGCAGTGCTGGGATCTGGTCACTTTTCTGCAAACCCATTTTTTGCAAATTTTGACAGGTCGGGGGTCATAAAAAATTACAAAATATTGACCAAAAATTCGAAAATAAACCAATAATGCAGCTAGATAGATATTCGAATAACAAATTCAGAGAGGTATTCCACTTTTAAATCGGGTAAAAATTTCAAAAAATTATGGGCTAAGCAGTGCTGGGATCTGGTCACTTTTCTGCAAACCCATTTTTTGCAAATTTTGACAGGTCGGGGGTCATAAAAAATTAAAAAATATTGACCAAAAATTCGAAAATAAACCAATAATGCAGCTAGATAGATATTTTAAAAGCAAATTCAGAGAGGTATTCCACTTTTAAATCGGGTAAAAATTTCAAAAGGTTTGGGATAAGCAGTGCTGGGATCTTGTCACTTTTCTGCAAACCCATTTTTTGCAAATTTTGACAGGTCGGGGGTCATAAAAAACTACAAAATATTGACCAAAAATTCGAAAATAAACCAATAATGCAGCTAGATAGATATTTTAATAACAAATTCAGAGAGGTATTCCACTTTTAAATCGGGTAAAAATTTCAAAAGTTTGGGCTAAGCAGTGCTGGGATCTGGTCACTTCTCTGCAAACCCATTTTTTGCAAATTTTGACAGGTCGGGGGTCATAAAAAATTACAAAATATTGACCAAAAATTCGAAAATAAACCAATAATGCAGCTAGATAGATATTTTAACAACAAATTCACAGAGAGGTATTCCACTTTTAAATCGGGTAAAAATTTCAAAAGTTATGGGCTAAGCAGTGCTGGGATCTGGTCACTTTTCTGCAAACCCATTTTTTTGCAAATTTTGACAGGTCGGGGGTCATAAAAAACTACAAAATATTGACCAAAAATTCGAAAATAAACCAATAATGCAGCTAGATAGATATTTTAACAACAAATTCAGAGAGGTATTCCACTTTTAAATCGGGTAAAAATTTCAAAAGTTTGGGCTAAGCAGTGCTGGGATCTGGTCACTTCTCTGCAAACCCATTTTTTGCAAATTTTGACAGGTCGGGGGTCATAAAAAATTACAAAATATTGACCAAAAATTCGAAAATAAACCAATAATGCAGCTAGATAGATATTTTAACAACAAATTCAGAGAGGTATTCCACTTTTAAATCGGGTAAAAATTTCAAAAGTTGTGGGCTAATCAGTGCTGGGATCTGTTCACTTTTCTGGAAACCCATTTTTTGCAAATTTTGACAGGTCGGGGGTCATAAAAAATTACAAAATATTGACCAAAAATTCGAAAATAAACCAATAATGCAGCTAGATAGATATTTTAATAACAAATTCAGGGAGGTATTCCACTTTTAAATCGGGTAAAAATTTCAAAAGTTATGTGCTAAGCAGTGCTGGGATCTGGTCACTTTTCTGCAAACCCATTTTTTGCAAATTTTGACAGGTCGGGGGTCATAAAAAACTACAAAATATTGACCAAAAATTCGAAAATAATCCAATAATGCAGCTAGATAGATATTTTAACAACAAATTCAGAGAGGTATTCCACTTTTAAATCGGGTAAAAATTTCAAAAGTTTGGGCTAAGCAGTGCTGGGATCTTGTCACTTTTCTGCAAACCCATTTTTTGCAAATTTTGACAGGTCGGGGGTCATAAAAAACTACAAAATATTGACCAAAAATTCGAAAATAAACCAATAATGCAGCTAGATAGATATTTTAACAACAAATTCAGAGAGGTATTCCACTTTTAAATCGGGTAAAAATTTCAAAAGTTATGGGATAAGCAGTGCTGGGATCTGGTCACTTTTCTGCAAACCCATTTTTTGCAAATTTTGACAGGTCGGGGGTCATAAAAAACTACAAAATATTGACCAAAAATTCGAAAATAATCCAATAATGCAGCTAGATAGATATTTTAACAACAAATTCAGAGAGGTATTCCACTTTTAAATCGGGTAAAAATTTCAAAAGTTTGGGCTAAGCAGTGCTGGGATCTTGTCACTTTTCTGCAAACCCATTTTTTGCAAATTTTGACAGGTCGGGGGTCATAAAAAACTACAAAATATTGACCAAAAATTCGAAAATAAACCAATAATGCAGCTAGATAGATATTTTAACAACAAATTCAGAGAGGTATTCCACTTTTAAATCGGGTAAAAATTTCAAAAGTTATGGGATAAGCAGTGCTGGGATCTGGTCACTTTTCTGCAAACCCATTTTTTTTGCAAATTTTGACAGGTCGGGGGTCATAAAAAATTACAAAATATTGACCAAAAATTCGAAAATAAACCAATAATGCAGCTAGATAGATATTTTAACAACAAATTCAGAGAGGTATTCCACTTTTAAATCGGGTAAAAATTTCAAAAGTTTGGGCTAAGCAGTGCTGGGATCTTGTCACTTTTCTGCAAGCCCATTTTTTTGCAAATTTTGACAGGTCGGGGGTCATAAAAAATTACAAAATATTGACCAAAAATTCGAAAATAAACAAATAATGCAGCTAGATAGATATTTTAATAACAAATTCAGAGAGGTATTCCACTTTTAAATCGGGTAAAAATTTCAAAAGTTATGTGCTAAGCAGTGCTGGGATCTGGTCACTTTTCTGCAAACCCATTTTTTGCAAATTTTGACAGGTCGGGGGTCATAAAAAACTACAAAATATTGACCAAAAATTCGAAAATAAACCAATAATGCAGCTAGATAGATATTTTAATAACGAATTCAGAGAGGTATTCCACTTTTAAATCGGGTAAAAATTTCAAAAGTTATGGGCTAAGCAGTGCTGGGTTCTGGTCACTTTTCTGCAAACCCATTTTTTGCAAATTTTGACAGGTCGGGGGTCATAAAAAATTACAAAATATTGACCAAAAATTCGAAAATAAACCAATAATGCAGCTAGATAGATATTTTAATAACAAATTCAGAGAGGTATTCCACTTTTAAATCGGGTAAAAATTTCAAAAGTTATGGGCTAAGCAGTGCTGGGATCTGGTCACTTTTCTGCAAACCCATTTTTTGCAAATTTTGACAGGTTGGGGGTCATAAAAAATTAAAAAATATTGACCAAAAATTCGAAAATAAACCAATAATGCAGCTAGATAGATATTCGAATAACAAATTCAGAGAGGTATTCCACTTTTAAATCGGGTAAAAATTTCAAAAGTTATGGGCTAAGCAGTGCTGAGATCTGGTCACTTTTCTGCAAACCCATTTTTTGCAAATTTTGACAGGTCGGGGGTCATAAAAAATTACAAAATATTGACCAAAAATTCGAAAATAAACCAATAATGCAGCTAGATAGATATTCGAATAACAAATTCAGAGAGGTATTCCACTTTTAAATCGGGTAAAAATTTCAAAAGTTTGGGCTAAGCAGTGCTGGGATCTGGTCACTTTTCTGCAAACCCATTTTTTGCAAATTTTGACAGGTCGGGGGTCATAAAAAACTACAAAATATTGACCAAAAATTCGAAAATAAACCAATAATGCAGCTAGATAGATATTTTAATAACAAATTCAGAGAGGTATTCCACTTTTAAATCGGGTAAAAATTTCAAAAGTTATGGGATAAGCAGTGCTGGGATCTTGTCACTTTTCTGCAAACCCATTTTTTGCAAATTTTGACAGGTCGGGGGTCATAAAAAATTACAAAATATTGACCAAAAATTCGAAAATAAACCAATAATGCAGGCTAGATAGATATTCGAATAACAAATTCAGAGAGGCATTCCACTTTTAAATCGGGTAAAAATTTCAATAGTTATGGGCTAAGCAGTGCTGGGATCTGGTCACTTTTCTGCAAACCCATTTTTTTGCAAATTTTGACAGGTCGGAGGTCATAAAATATTACAAAATATTGACCAAAAATTTGAAAATAAACCAATAATGCAGCTAGATAGATATTCGAATAACAAATTCAGAGAGGTATTCCACTTTTAAATCGGGTAAAAATTTCAAAAAGTTTGGGCTAAGCAGTGCTGGGATCTGGTCACTTTTCTGCAAACCCATTTTTTTGCAAATTTTGACAGGTCGGGGGTCATAAAAAATTACAAAATATTGACCAAAAATTCAAAAATAAACCAATAATGCAGCTAGATAGATATTTTAACAACAAATTCAGAGAGGTATTCCACTTTTAAATCGGGTAAAAATTTCAAAAGTTTGGGCTAAGCAGTGCTGGGATCTGGTCACTTTTCTGCAAACCCATTTTTTGCAAATTTTGACAGGTCGGGGGTCATAAAAAATTAAAAAATATTGACCAAAAATTCGAAAATAAACCAATAATGCAGCTAGATAGATATTTTAATAACAAATTCAGAGAGGTATTCCACTTTTAAATCGGGTAAAAATTTCAAAAGTTTGGGCTAAGCAGTGCTGGGATCTTGTCACTTTTCTGCAAACCCATTTTTTGCAAATTTTGACAGGTCGGGGGTCATAAAAAATTACAAAATATTGACCAAAAATTCGAAAATAAACCAATAATGCAGCTAGATAGATATTTTAATAACGAATTCAGAGAGGTTTTCCACTTTTAAATCGGGTAAAAATTTCAAAAGTTATGGGCTAAGCAGTGCTGGGTTCTGGTCACTTTTCTGCAAACCCATTTTTTGCAAATTTTGACAGGTCGGGGGTCATAAAAAATTACAAAATATTGACCAAAAATTCGAAAATAAACCAATAATGCAGCTAGATAGATATTCGAATAACAAATTCAGAGAGGTATTCCACTTTTAAATCGGGTAAAAATTTCAATAGTTATGGGATAAGCAGTGCTGGGATCTGGTCACTTTTCTGCAAACCCATTTTTTTTGCAAATTTTGACAGGTCGGGGGTCATAAAAAATTACAAAATATTGACCAAAAATTCGAAAATAAACCAATAATGCAGCTAGATAGATATTTTAACAACAAATTCAGAGAGGTATTCCACTTTTAAATCGGGTAAAAATTTCAAAAGTTTGGGCTAAGCAGTGCTGGGATCTGGTCACTTTTCTGCAAACCCATTTTTTGCAAATTTTGACAGGTTGGGGGTCATAAAAAACTACAAAATATTGACCAAAAATTCGAAAATAAACCAATGATGCAGCTAGATAGATATTCGAATAACAAATTCAGAGAGGTATTCCCTTTTAAATCGGGTAAAAATTTCAAAAGTTTGGGCTAAAAAGGTGTGTGGTTTTTTTTCTGCAAACCCATTTTTTGCAAATTTTGACAGGTCGGGGGTCATAAAAAATTACAAAATATTGACCAAAAATTCGAAAATAAACCAATAATGCAGCTAGATAGATATTTTAATAACAAATTCAGAGAGGTATTCCACTTTTAAATCGGGTAAAAATTTCAAAAAATTATGGGCTAAGCAGTGCTGGGATCTTGTCACTTTTCTGCAAACCCATTTTTTGCAAATTTTGACAGGTCGGGGGTCATAAAAAACTACAAAATATTGACCAAAAATTCGAAAATAAACCAATAATGCAGCTAGATAGATATTTTAACAACAAATTCAGAGAGGTATTCCACTTTTAAATCGGGTAAAAATTTCAAAAGTTTGGGCTAAGCAGTGCTGGGATCTGGTCACTTCTCTGCAAACCCATTTTTTGCAAATTTTGACAGGTCGGGGGTCATAAAAAATTACAAAATATTGACCAAAAATTCGAAAATAAACCAATAATGCAGCTAGATAGATATTTTAACAACAAATTCAGAGAGGTATTCCACTTTTAAATCGGGTAAAAATTTCAAAAGTTGTGGGCTAATCAGTGCTGGGATCTGTTCACTTTTCTGGAAACCCATTTTTTGCAAATTTTGACAGGTCGGGGGTCATAAAAAATTACAAAATATTGACCAAAAATTCGAAAATAAACCAATAATGCAGCTAGATAGATATTTTAATAACAAATTCAGAGAGGTATTCCACTTTTAAATCGGGTAAAAATTTCAAAAGTTATGTGCTAAGCAGTGCTGGGATCTGGTCACTTTTCTGCAAACCCATTTTTTGCAAATTTTGACAGGTCGGGGGTCATAAAAAACTACAAAATATTGACCAAAAATTCGAAAATAATCCAATAATGCAGCTAGATAGATATTTTAACAACAAATTCAGAGAGGTATTCCACTTTTAAATCGGGTAAAAATTTCAAAAGTTTGGGCTAAGCAGTGCTGGGATCTTGTCACTTTTCTGCAAACCCATTTTTTGCAAATTTTGACAGGTCGGGGGTCATAAAAAATTACAAAATATTGACCAAAAATTCGAAAATAAACCAATAATGCAGCTAGATAGATATTTTAACAACAAATTCAGAGAGGTATTCCACTTTTAAATCGGGTAAAAATTTCAAAAGTTATGGGATAAGCAGTGCTGGGATCTGGTCACTTTTCTGCAAACCCATTTTTTGCAAATTTTGACAGGTCGGGGGTCATAAAAAACTACAAAATATTGACCAAAAATTCGAAAATAATCCAATAATGCAGCTAGATAGATATTTTAACAACAAATTCAGAGAGGTATTCCACTTTTAAATCGGGTAAAAATTTCAAAAGTTTGGGCTAAGCAGTGCTGGGATCTTGTCACTTTTCTGCAAACCCATTTTTTGCAAATTTTGACAGGTCGGGGGTCATAAAAAATTACAAAATATTGACCAAAAATTCGAAAATAAACCAATAATGCAGCTAGATAGATATTTTAATAACAAATTCAGAGAGGTATTCCACTTTTAAATCGGGTAAAAATTTCAAAAAATTATGGGCTAAGCAGTGCTGGGATCTGGTCACTTTTCTGCAAACCCATTTTTTTGCAAATTTTGACAGGTCGGGGGTCATAAAAAATTACAAAATATTGACCAAAAATTCGAAAATAAACCAATAATGCAGCTAGATAGATATTTTAACAACAAATTCAGAGAGGTATTCCACTTTTAAATCGGGTAAAAATTTCAAAAGTTTGGGCTAAGCAGTGCTGGGATCTTGTCACTTTTCTGCAAGCCCATTTTTTGCAAATTTTGACAGGTCGGTTGTCATAAAAAATTACAAAATATTGACCAAAAATTCGAAAATAAACAAATAATGCAGCTAGATAGATATTTTAATAACGAATTCAGAGAGGTATTCCACATTTAAATCGGGTAAAAATTTCAAAAGTTATGGGCTAAGCAGTGCTGGGATCTGGTCACTTTTCTGCAAACCCATTTTTTGCAAATTTTGACAGGTCGGTTGTCATAAAAAACTACAAAATATTGACCAAAAATTCGAAAATAAACCAATAATGCAGCTAGATAGATATTTTAATAACGAATTCAGAGAGGTATTCCACATTTAAATCGGGTAAAAATTTCAAAAGTTATGGGCTAAGCAGTGCTGGGATCTGGTCACTTTTCTGCAAACCCATTTTTTGCAAATTTTGACAGGTCGGGGGTCATAAAAAATTACAAAATATTGACCAAAAATTCGAAAATAAACCAATAATGCAGCTAGATAGATATTCGAATAACAAATTCAGAGAGGTATTCCACTTTTAAATCGGGTAAAAATTTCAAAAAATTATGGGCTAAGCAGTGCTGGGATCTGGTCACTTTTCTGCAAACCCATTTTTTGCAAATTTTGACAGGTCGGGGGTCATAAAAAATTAAAAAATATTGACCAAAAATTCGAAAATAAACCAATAATGCAGCTATATAGATATTCGAATAACAAATTCAGAGAGGTATTCCACTTTTAAATCGGGTAAAAATTTCAAAAGTTTGGGCTAAGCAGTGCTGGGATCTGGTCACTTTTCTGCAAACCCATTTTTTGCAAATTTTGACAGGTCGGGGGTCATAAAAAATTAAAAAATATTGACCAAAAATTCGAAAATAAACCAATAATGCAGCTAGATAGATATTTTAATAACAAATTCAGAGAGGTATTCCACTTTTAAATCGGGTAAAAATTTCAAAAAATTATGGGCTAAGCAGTGCTGGGATCTTGTCACTTTTCTGCAAACCCATTTTTTGCAAATTTTGACAGGTCGGGGGTCATAAAAAACTACAAAATATTGACCAAAAATTCGAAAATAAACCAATAATGCAGCTAGATAGATATTTTAACAACAAATTCAGAGAGGTATTCCACTTTTAAATCGGGTAAAAATTTCAAAAGTTTGGGCTAAGCAGTGCTGGGATCTGGTCACTTCTCTGCAAACCCATTTTTTTGCAAATTTTGACAGGTCGGGGGTCATAAAAAATTACAAAATATTGACCAAAAATTCGAAAATAAACAAATAATGCAGCTAGATAGATATTTTAACAACAAATTCAGAGAGGTATTCCACTTTTAAATCGGGTAAAAATTTCAAAAGTTGTGGGCTAATCAGTGCTGGGATCTGTTCACTTTTCTGGAAACCCATTTTTTGCAAATTTTGACAGGTCGGGGGTCATAAAAAATTACAAAATATTGACCAAAAATTCGAAAATAAACCAATAATGCAGCTAGATAGATATTTTAATAACAAATTCAGAGAGGTATTCCACTTTTAAATCGGGTAAAAATTTCAAAAGTTATGTGCTAAGCAGTGCTGGGATCTGGTCACTTTTCTGCAAACCCATTTTTTGCAAATTTTGACAGGTCGGGGGTCATAAAAAACTACAAAATATTGACCAAAAATTCGAAAATAATCCAATAATGCAGCTAGATAGATATTTTAACAACAAATTCAGAGAGGTATTCCACTTTTAAATCGGGTAAAAATTTCAAAAGTTTGGGCTAAGCAGTGCTGGGATCTTGTCACTTTTCTGCAAACCCATTTTTTGCAAATTTTGACAGGTCGGGGGTCATAAAAAATTACAAAATATTGACCAAAAATTCGAAAATAAACCAATAATGCAGCTAGATAGATATTTTAACAACAAATTCAGAGAGGTATTCCACTTTTAAATCGGGTAAAAATTTCAAAAGTTATGGGATAAGCAGTGCTGGGATCTGGTCACTTTTCTGCAAACCCATTTTTTGCAAATTTTGACAGGTCGGGGGTCATAAAAAACTACAAAATATTGACCAAAAATTCGAAAATAATCCAATAATGCAGCTAGATAGATATTTTAAAAGCAAATTCAGAGAGGTATTCCACTTTTAAATCGGGTAAAAATTTCAAAAGTTTGGGCTAAGCAGTGCTGGGATCTTGTCACTTTTCTGCAAACCCATTTTTTGCAAATTTTGACAGGTCGGGGGGTCATAAAAAATTACAAAATATTGACCAAAAATTCGAAAATAAACCAATAATGCAGCTAGATAGATATTTTAACAACAAATTCAGAGAGGTATTCCACTTTTAAATCGGGTAAAAATTTCAAAAGTTATGGGATAAGCAGTGCTGGGATCTGGTCACTTTTCTGCAAACCCATTTTTTTGCAAATTTTGACAGGTCGGGGGTCATAAAAAATTACAAAATATTGACCAAAAATTCGAAAATAAACCAATAATGCAGCTAGATAGATATTTTAACAACAAATTCAGAGAGGTATTCCACTTTTAAATCGGGTAAAAATTTCAAAAGTTTGGGCTAAGCAGTGCTGGGATCTTGTCACTTTTCTGCAAGCCCATTTTTTGCAAATTTTGACAGGTCGGTTGTCATAAAAAATTACAAAATATTGACCAAAAATTCGAAAATAAACAAATAATGCAGCTAGATAGATATTTTAATAACGAATTCAGAGAGGTATTCCACATTTAAATCGGGTAAAAATTTCAAAAGTTATGGGCTAAGCAGTGCTGGGTTCTGGTCACTTTTCTGCAAACCCATTTTTTGCAAATTTTGACAGGTCGGGGGGTCATAAAAAATTACAAAATATTGACCAAAAATTCGAAAATAAACCAATAATGCAGCTAGATAGATATTCGAATAACAAATTCAGAGAGGTATTCCACTTTTAAATCGGGTAAAAATTTCAAAAAATTATGGGCTAAGCAGTGCTGGGATCTGGTCACTTTTCTGCAAACCCATTTTTTGCAAATTTTGACAGGTCGGGGGTCATAAAAAATTAAAAAATATTGACCAAAAAATTCGAAAATAAACCAATAATGCAGCTATATAGATATTCGAATAACAAATTCAGAGAGGTATTCCACTTTTAAATCGGGTAAAAATTTCAAAAGTTTGGGCTAAGCAGTGCTGGGATCTGGTCACTTTTCTGCAAACCCATTTTTTGCAAATTTTGACAGGTCGGGGGTCATAAAAAATTAAAAAATATTGACCAAAAATTCGAAAATAAACCAATAATGCAGCTAGATAGATATTTTAATAACAAATTCAGAGAGGTATTCCACTTTTAAATCGGGTAAAAATTTCAAAAGGTTTGGGATAAGCAGTGCTGGGATCTGGTCACTTTTCTGCAAACCCATTTTTTGCAAATTTTAACAAGTCGGGGGTCATAAAAAACTACAAAATATTGACCAAAAATTCGAAAATAAACCAATAATGCAGCTAGATAGATATTTTAATAACAAATTCAGAGAGGTATTCCACTTTTAAATCGGGTACAAATTTCAAAAGTTATGGGATAAGCAGTGCTGGGATCTTGTCACTTTTCTGCAAACCCATTTTTTGCAAATTTTGACAGGTCGGGGGTCATAAAAAATTACAAAATATTGACCAAAAATTCGAAAATAAACCAATAATGAAGCTAGATAGATATTCGAATAACAAATTCAGAGAGGCATTCCACTTTTAAATCGGGTAAAAATTTCAATAGTTATGGGATAAGCAGTGCTGGGATCTGGTCACTTTTCTGCAAACCCATTTTTTTGCAAATTTTGACAGGTCGGGGGTCATAAAAAATTACAAAATATTGACCAAAAATTCGAAAATAAACCAATAATGCAGCTAGATAGATTTTTTAACAACAAATTCAGAGAGGTATTCCACTTTTAAATCGGGTAAAAATTTCAAAAGTTTGGGCTAAGCAGTGCTGGGATCTGGTCACTTTTCTGCAAACCCATTTTTTTTGCAAATTTTGACAGGTCGGGGGTCATAAAAAATTACAAAATATTGACCAAAAATTCGAAAATAAACCAATAATGCAGCTAGATAGATATTTTAACAACAAATTCAGAGAGGTATTCCACTTTTAAATCGGGTAAAAATTTCAAAAGTTGTGGGCTAATCAGTGCTGGGATCTGTTCACTTTTCTGGAAACCCATTTTTTGCAAATTTTGACAGGTCGGGGGTCATAAAAAATTACAAAATATTGACCAAAAATTCGAAAATAAACCAATAATGCAGCTAGATAGATATTTTAATAACAAATTCAGAGAGGTATTCCACTTTTAAATCGGGTAAAAATTTCAAAAGTTATGGGCTAAGCAGTGCTGGGATCTGGTCACTTTTCTGCAAACCCATTTTTTGCAAATTTTGACAGGTCGGGGGTCATAAAAAATTACAAAATATTGACCAAAAATTCGAAAATAAACCAATAATGCAGCTAGATAGATATTTTAACAACAAATTCAGAGAGGTATTCCACTTTTAAATCGGGTAAAAATTTCAAAAGTTTGGGCTAAGCACTGCTGGGATCTGGTTACTTTTCTGCAAACCCATTTTTTGCAAATTTTGACAGGTTGGGGGGTCATAAAAAACTACAAAATATTGACCAAAAATTCGAAAATAAACCAATGATGCAGCTAGATAGATATTCGAATAACAAATTCAGAGAGGTATTCCACTTTTAAATCGGGTAAAAATTTCAATAGTTATGGGATAAGCAGTGCTGGGATCTGGTCACTTTTTTGCAAACCCATTTTTTTTGCAAATTTTGACAGGTCGGGGGTCATAAAAAATTACAAAATATTGACCAAAAATTCGAAAATAAACCAATAATGCAGCTAGATAGATATTTTAACAACAAATTCAGAGAGGTATTCCACTTTTAAATCGGGTAAAAATTTCAAACGTTATGGGCTAAGCAGTGCTGGGATCTTGTCACTTTTCTGCAAACCCATTTTTTGCAAATTTTGACAGGTCGGGGGTCATAAAAAACTACAAAATATTGACCAAAAATTCGAAAATAAACCAATACTGCAGCTAGATAGATATTCTAATAATAAATTCAGAGAGGTATTCCACTTTTAAATCGGGTAAAAATTTCAAAAGTTATGGGCTAAGCAGTGCTGGGATCTTGTCACTTTTCTGCAAACCCATTTTTGG
Organism: Drosophila ficusphila; assembly: GCF_018152265.1. Taxonomy (NCBI): domain Eukaryota; kingdom Metazoa; phylum Arthropoda; class Insecta; order Diptera; family Drosophilidae; genus Drosophila; species Drosophila ficusphila. The sequence goes on from NW_025064176.1 coordinate 91,807, forward strand.
AAATTTTGACAGGTCGGGGGTCATAAAAAATTACAAAATATCAACCAAAAATTCGAAAATAAACCAATAATGCAGCTAGATAGATATTTTAACAACAAATTCAGAGAGGTATTCCACTTTTAAATCGGGTAAAAATTTCAAAAGTTTGGGCTAAGCAGTGCTGGGATCTTGTCACTTTTCTGCAAACCCATTTTTTGCAAATTTTGACAGGTCGGGGGTCATAAAAAATTACAAAATATTGACCAAAAATTCGAAAATAAACCAATAATGCAACTAGATAGATATTTTAATAACAAATTCAGAGAGGTATTCCACTTTTAAATCGGGTAAAAATTTCAAAAGTTATGGGTTAAGCAGTGCTGGGATCTGGTCTCTTTTCTGCAAACCCATTTTTTGCAAATTTTGACAGGTCGGGGGTCATAAAAAATTACAAAATATTGACCAAAAATTCGAAAATAAACCAATAATGCAGCTAGATAGATATTCAAATAACAAATTCAGAGAGGTATTCCACTTTTAAATCGGGTAAAAATTTCAAAAGTTATGGGCTAAGCCGTGCTGGGATCTTGTCACTTTTCTGCAAACCCATTTTTTGCAAATTTTGACAGGTCGGGGGTCATAAAAAATTACAAAATATTGACCAAAAATTCGAAAATAAACCAATAATGCAGCTAGATAGATATTTTAATAACAAATTCAGAGAGGTATTCCACTTTTAAATCGGGTAAAAATTTCAAAAAATTATGGGCTAAGCAGTGCTGGGATCTTGTCACTTTTCTGCAAACCCATTTTTTGCAAATTTTGACAGGTCGGGGGTCATAAAAAATTACAAAATATTGACCAAAAATTCGAAAATAAACCAATAATGCAGCTAGATAGATATTCTAATAACAAATTCAGAGAGGTATTCCACTTTTAAATCGGGTAAAAATTTCAAAAGTTATGGGCTAAGCAGTGCTGGGATCTGGTCACTTTTCTGCAAACCCATTTTTTGCAAATTTTGACAGGTCGGGGGTCATAAAAAATTACAAAATATTGACCAAAAATTCGAAAATAAACCAATAATGCAGCTAGATAGATATTCTAATAACAAATTCAGAGAGGTATTCCACTTTTAAATCGGGTAAAAATTTCAAAAGTTATGGGATAAGCAGTGCTGGGATCTGGTCACTTTTCTGCAAACCCATTTTTTGCAAATTTTGACAGGTCGGGGGTCATAAAAAATTACAAAATATTGACCAAAAATTCGAAAATAAACCAATAATGCAGCTAGATAGATATTTTAACAACAAATTCAGTGAGGTATTCCACTTTTAAATCGGGTAAAAATTTCAAAAGTTATGGGCTAAGCAGTGCTGGGATCTGGTCACTTTTCTGCAAACCCATTTTTTGCAAATTTTGACAGGTCGGGGGTCATAAAAAATTACAAAATATTGACCAAAAATTCGAAAATAAACCAATAATGCAGCTAGATAGATATTCAAATAACAAATTCAGAGAGGTATTCCACTTTTAAATCGGGTAAAAATTTCAAAAGTTATGGGCTAAGCAGTGCTGGGATCTGGTCACTTTTCTGCAAACCCATTTTTTGCAAATTTTGACAGGTCGGGGGTCATAAAAAATTACAAAATATTGACCAAAAATTCAAAAATAAACCAATAATGCAGCTAGATAGATATTTTAATAACAAATTCAGAGAGGTATTCCACTTTTAAATCGGGTAAAAATTTCAAAAGTTATGGGCCAAGCAGTGCTGGGATCTGGTCACTTTTCTGCAAACCCATTTTTTGCAAATTTTGACAGGTCGGGGGTCATAAAAAATTACAAAATATTGACCAAAAATTCGAAAATAAACCAATAATGCAGCTAGATAGATATTTTAACAACAAATTCAGAGAGGTATTCCACTTTTAAATCAGGTAAAAATTTCAAAAGTTTGGGCTAAGCAGTGCTGGGATCTGGTCACTTTTCTGCAAACCCATTTTTTGCAAATTTTGACAGGTCGGGGGTCATAAAATATTACAAAATATTGACCAAAAATTTGAAAATAAACCAATAATGCAGCTAGATAGATATTCGAATAACAAATTCAGAGAGGTATTCCACTTTTAAATCGGGTAAAAATTTCAAAAGTTTGGGCTAAGCAGTGCTGGGATCTGGTCACTTTTCTGCAAACCCATTTTTTGCAAATTTTGACAGGTCGGGGGTCATAAAAAATGACGAAACATTGACCAAAAATTCGAAAATAAACCAATGATGTAGCTAGATAGATATTTTAATAACAAATTCAGAGAGGCATTCCACTTTTAAATCGGGTAAAAATTTCAAAAGTTATGGGCTAAGCAGTGCTGGGTTCTGGTCACTTTTCTGCAAACCCATTTTTTGCAAATTTTGACAGGTCGGGGGTCATAAAAAATTACAAAATATTGACCAAAAATTCGAAAATAAACCAATAATGCAGCTAGATAGATATTTTAATAACAAATTCAGAGAGGTATTCCACTTTAAAATCGGGTAAAAATTTCAAAAGTTTGGGCTAAGCAGTGCTGGGATCTGGTCACTTTTCTGCAAACCTATTTTTTGCAAATTTTGACAGGTCGGGGGTCATAAAAAATTACAAAATATTGACCAAAAATTCGAAAATAAACCAATAATGCAGCTAGATAGATATTTTAACAACAAATTCAGAGATGTATTCCACTTTTAAATCAGGTAAAAATTTCAAAAGTTTGGGCTAAGCAGTGCTGGGATCTGGTCACTTTTCTGCAAACCCATTTTTTGCAAATTTTGACAGGTCGGGGGTCATAAAAAATTACAAAATATTGACCAAAAATTCGAAAATAAACCAATAATGCAGCTAGATAGATATTTTAACAACAAATTCAGAGATGTATTCCACTTTTAAATCAGGTAAAAATTTCAAAAGTTTGGGCTAAGCAGTGCTGGGATCTGGTCACTTTTCTGCAAACCCATTTTTTGCAAATTTTGACAGGTCGGGGGTCATAAAAAATTACAAAATATTGACCAAAAATTCGAAAATAAACCAATAATGCAGCTAGATAGATATTTTATTAACAAATTCAGAGAGGTATTCCACTTTTAAATCGGGTAAAAATTTCAAAAGTTTGGGCTAAGCAGTGCTGGGATCTGGTCACTTTTCTGCAAACCCATTTTTTGCAAATTTTGACAGGTCGGGGGTCATAAAAAACTACAAAATATTGACCAAAAATTCGAAAATAAACCAATAATGCAGCTAGATAGATATTCGAATAACAAATTCAGAGAGGTATTCCACTTTTAAATCGGGTAAAAATTTCAAAAGTTTGGGCTAAGCAGTGCTGGAATCTGGTCACTTTTCTGCAAACCCATTTTTTGCAAATTTTGACAGGTCGAGGGTCATAAAAAATTACAAAATATTGACCAAAAATTCGAAAATAAACCAATAATGCAGCTAGATAGATATTCGAATAACAAATTCAGAGAGGTATTCCACTTTTAAATCGGGTAAAAATTTCAAAAGTTATGGGCTAAGCAGTGCTGGGTTCTGGTCACTTTTCTGCGAACCCATTTTTTGAACATTTTGACAGGTCGGGGGTCATAAAAAATGACGAAACATTGACCAAAAATTCGAAAATAAACCAATGATGTAGCTAGATAGATATTTTAATAACAAATTCAGAGAGGCATTCCACTTTTAAATCGGGTAAAAATTTCAAAAGTTATGGGATAAGCAGTGCTGGGATCTGGTCACTTTTCTGCAAACCCATTTTTTTGCAAATTTTGACAGGTCGGGGGTCATAAAAAACTACAAAATATTGACCAAAAATTCGAAAATAAACCAATAATGCAGCTAGAAAGATATTTTAACAACAAATTCAGAGAGGTATTCCACTTTTAAATCGGGTAAAAATTTCAAAAGTTATGGGCTAAGCAGTGCTGGGATCTGGTCACTTTTCTGCAAACCCATTTTTTGCAAATTTTGACAGGTCGGGGGTCATAAAAAATTACAAAATATTGACCAAAAGTTCGAAAATAAACCAATAATGCAGCTAGATAGATATTTTAATAACAAATTCAGAGAGGCATTCCACTTTTAAATCGGGTAAAAATTTCAAAAGTTATGGGATAAGCAGTGCTGGGATCTGGTCACTTTTCTGCAAACCCATTTTTTTGCAAATTTTGACAGGTCGGGGGTCATAAAAAACTACAAAATATTGACCAAAAATTCGAAAATAAACCAATAATGCAGCTAGAAAGATATTTTAACAACAAATTCAGAGAGGTATTCCACTTTTAAATCGGGTAAAAATTTCAAAAGTTATGGGCTAAGCAGTGCTGGGATCTGGTCACTTTTCTGCAAACCCATTTTTTGCAAATTTTGACAGGTCGGGGGTCATAAAAAACTACAAAATATTGTCCAAAAATTCGAAAATAAACCAATAATGCAGCTAGATAGATATTTTAACAACAAATTCAGAGAGGTATTCCACTTTTAAGTCGGGTAAAAATTTCAAAAGTTATGGGCTAAGCAGTGCTGGGATCTGGTCACTTTTCTGCAAACCCATTTTTTGCAAATTTTGACAGGTCGGGGGTCATAAAAAACTACAAAATATTGACCAAAAATTCGAAAATAAACCAATAATGCAGCTAGATAGATATTCGAATAACAAATTCAGAGAGGTATTCCACTTTTAAATCGGGTAAAAATTTCAAAAGTTTGGGCTAAGCAGTGCTGGGATCTGGTCACTTTTCTGCAAGCCCATTTTTTGCAAATTTTGACAGGTCGGGGGTCATAAAAAACTACAAAATATTGACCAAAAATTCGAAAATAAACCAATAATGCAGCTAGATAGATATTCGAATAACAAATTCAGAGAGGTATTCCACTTTTAAATCGGGTAAAAATTTCAAAAGTTTGGGCTAAGCAGTGCTGGGATCTGGTCACTTTTCTGCAAACCCATTTTTTGCAAATTTTGACAGGTCGGGGGTCATAAAAAACTACAAAATATTGACCAAAAATTCGAAAATAAACCAATAATGCAGCTAGATAGATATTTTAATAACAAATTCAGAGAGGTATTCCACTTTTAAATCGGGTAAAAATTTCAAAAGTTTGGGCTAAGCAGTGCTGGGATCTGGTCACTTTTCTGCAAACCCATTTTTTGCAAATTTTGACAGGTCGGGGGTCATAAAAAACTACAAAATATTGACCAAAAATTCGAAAATAAACCAATAATGCAGATAGAAAGATATTCGAATAACAAATTCAGAGAGGTATTCCACTTTTAAATCGGGTAAAAATTTCAAAAGGTTTGGGATAAGCAGTGCTGGGATCTGGTCACTTTTCTGCAAACCCATTTTTTGCAAATTTTAACAAGTCGGGGGTCATAAAAAACTACAAAATATTGACCAAAAATTCGAAAATAAACCAATAATGCAGCTAGATAGATATTTTAATAACAAATTCAGAGAGATATTCCACTTTTAAATCGGGTAAAAATTTCAAAAGTTTGGGCTAAGCAGTGCTGGGATCTGGTCACTTTTCTGCAAACCCATTTTTTGCAAATTTTGAGAGGTCGGGGGTCATAAAAAACTACAAAATATTGACCAAAAATTCGAAAATAAACCAATAATGCAGCTAGATAGATATTCGAATAACAAATTCAGAGAGGTATTCCACTTTTAAATCGGGTAAAAATTTCAAAAGTTTGGGCTAAGCAGTGCTGGGATCTTGTCACTTTTCTGCAAACCCATTTTTTGCAAATTTTGACAGGTCGGGGGTCATAAAAAATTACAAAATATCAACCAAAAATTAGAAAATAAACCAATAATGCAGCTAGATAGATATTTTAACAACAAATTCAGAGAGGTATTCCACTTTTAAATCGGTTAAAAATTTCAAAAGTTTGGGCTAAGCAGTGCTGGGATCTTGTCACTTTTCTGCAAACCCATTTTTTGCAAATTTTGACAGGTCGGGGGTCATAAAAAATTACAAAATATTGACCAAAAATTCGAAAATAAACCAATAATGCAGCTAGATAGATATTTTAATAGCAAATTCAGAGAGGTATTCCACTTTTAAATCGGGTAAAAATTTCAAAAGGTTTGGGATAAGCAGTGCTGGGATCTGGTCACTTTTCTGCAAACCCATTTTTTGCAAATTTTAACAAGTCGGGGGTCATAAAAAACTACAAAATATTGACCAAAAATTCGAAAATAAACCAATAATGCAGCTAGATAGATATTTTAATAACAAATTCAGAGAGGTATTCCACTTTTAAATCGGGTAAAAATTTCAAAAGTTATGGGCTAAGCAGTGCTGGGTTCTGGTCACTTTTCTGCGAACCCATTTTTTGAAAATTTTGACAGGTCGGGGGTCATAAAAAATTACAAAATATTGACCAAAAATTCGAAAATAAACCAATAATGCAGCTAGATAGATATTCGAATAACAAATTCAGAGAGGTATTCCACTTTTAAATCGGGTAAAAATTTCAAAAGTTATGGGATAAGCAGTGCTGGGATCTGGTCACTTTTCTGCAAACCCATTTTTTGCAAATTTTGACAGGTTGGGGGTCATAAAAAATTACAAAATATTGACCAAAAATTCGAAAATAAACCAATAATGCAGCTAGATAGATATTTTAATAGCAAATTCAGAGAGGTATTCCACTTTTAAATCGGGTAAAAATTTCAAAAGGTTTGGGATAAGCAGTGCTGGGATCTGGTCACTTTTCTGCAAACCCATTTTTTGCAAATTTTAACAAGTCGGGGGTCATAAAAAACTACAAAATATTGACCAAAAATTCGAAAATAAACCAATAATGCAGCTAGATAGATATTCGAATAACAAATTCAGAGAGGTATTCCACTTTTAAATCGGGTAAAAATTTCAAAAGTTTGGGCTAAGCAGTGCTGGGATCTGGTCACTTTTCTGCAAACCCATTTTTTGCAAATTTTGACAGGTCGGGGGTCATAAAAAATTACAAAATATTGACCAAAAATTCGAAAATAAACCAATAATGCAGATAGATAGATATTCGAATAACAAATTCAGAGAGGTATTCCACTTTTAAATCGGGTAAAAATTTCAAAAGTTTGGGCTAAGCAGTGCTGGGATCTGGTCACTTTTCTGCAAACCCATTTTTTGCAAATTTTGACAGGTCGGGGGTCATAAAAAATTACAAAATATTGACCAAAAATTCGAAAATAAACCAATAATGCAGCTAGATAGATATTCGAATAACAAATTCAGAGAGGTATTCCACTTTTAAATCGGGTAAAAATTTCAAAAGTTATGGGATAAGCAGTGCTGGGATCTGGTCACTTTTCTGCAAACCCATTTTTTTGCAAATTTTGACAGGTCGGGGGTCATAAAAAATTACAAAATTTTGACCAAAAATTCGAAAATAAACCAATAATGCAGCTAGATAGATATTTTAATAACAAATTCAGAGAGGTATTCCACTTTTAAATCGGGTAAAAATTTCAAAAGTTATGGGCTAAGCAGTGCTGGGTTCTGGTCACTTTTCTGCAAACCCATTTTTTGCAAATTTTGACAGGTCGGGGGTCATAAAAAATTACAAAATATTGACCAAAAATTCGAAAATAAACCAATAATGCAGCTAGATAGATATTCGAATAACAAATTCAGAGAGGTATTCCACTTTTAAATCGGGTAAAAATTTCAAAAGTTATGGGCTAAGCAGTGCTGGGATCTGGTCACTTTTCTGCAAACCCATTTTTTGCAAATTTTGACAGGTCGGGGGTCATAAAAAACTACAAAATATTGACCAAAAATTCGAAAATAAACCAATAATGTAGCTAGATAGATATTTTAATAACAAATTCAGAGAGGCATTCCACTTTTAAATCGGGTAAAAATTTCAAAAGTTATGGGATAAGCAGTGCTGGGATCTGGTCACTTTTCTGCAAACCCATTTTTTTGCAAATTTTGACAGGTCGGGGGGTCATAAAAAATTACAAAATATTGACCAAAAATTCGAAAATAAACTAATAATGCAGCTAGATAGATATTTTAATAACAAATTCAGAGAGGTATTCCACTTTTAAATCGGGTAAAAATTTCAAAAGTTATGGGCTAAGCAGTGCTGGGTTCTGGTCACTTTTCTGCAAACCCATTTTTTGCAAATTTTGACAGGTCGGGGGTCATAAAAAATTACAAAATATTGACCAAAAATTCGAAAATAAACCAATAATGCAGCTAGATAGATATTCGAATAACAAATTCAGAGAGGTATTCCACTTTTAAATCGGGTACAAAATTTCAAAAGTTATGGGCTAAGCAGTGCTGGGTTCTGGTCACTTTTCTGCGAACCCATTTTTTGCAAATTTTGACAGGTCGGGGGTCATAAAAAATTACAAGATATTGACCAAAAATTCGAAAATAAACCAATAATGCAGCTAGATAGATATTCGAATAACAAATTCAGAGAGGTATTCCACTTTTAAATCGGGTAAAAATTTCAAAAGTTATGGGCTAAGCAGTGCTGGGATCTGGTCACTTTTCTGCAAACCTATTTTTTGCAAATTTTGACAGGTCGGGGGTCATAAAAAACTACAAAATATTGACCAAAAATTCGAAAATAAACCAATAATGCAGCTAGATAGATATTCGAATAACAAATTCAGAGAGGTATTCCACTTTTAAATCGGGTAAAAATTTCAAAAGTTTGGGCTAAGCAGTGCTGGGATCTGGTCACTTTTCTGCAAACCCATTTTTTGCAAATTTTGACAGGTCGGGGGTCATAAAAAACTACAAAATATTGACCAAAAATTCGAAAATAAACCAATAATGCAGCTAGATAGATATTCGAATAACAAATTCAGAGAGGTATTCCACTTTTAAATCGGGTAAAAATTTCAAAAGTTTGGGCTAAGCAGTGCTGGGATCTGGTCACTTTTCTGCAAACCCATTTTTTGCAAATTTTGACAGGTCGGGGGTCATAAAAAACTACAAAATATTGACCAAAAATTCGAAAATAAACCAATAATGCAGCTAGATAGATATTTTAATAACAAATTCAGAGAGGTATTCCACTTTTAAATCGGGTAAAAATTTCAAAAGTTTGGGCTAAGCAGTGCTGGGATCTGGTCACTTTTCTGCAAACCCATTTTTTGCAAATTTTGACAGGTCGGGGGTCATAAAAAATGACGAAACATTGACCAAAAATTCGAAAATAAACCAATGATGTAGCTAGATAGATATTTTAATAACAAATTCAGAGAGGCATTCCACTTTTAAATCGGGTAAAAATTTCAAAAGTTATGGGATAAGCAGTGCTGGGATCTGGTCACTTTTCTGCAAACCCATTTTTTGCAAATTTTAACAAGTCGGGGGTCATAAAAAACTACAAAATATTGACCAAAAATTCGAAAATAAACCAATAATGCAGCTAGATAGATATTTTAATAACAAATTCAGAGAGATATTCCACTTTTAAATCGGGTAAAAATTTCAAAAGTTTGGGCTAAGCAGTGCTGGGATCTGGTCTCTTTTCTGCAAACCCATTTTTTGCAAATTTTGACAGGTCGGGGGTCATAAAAAACTACAAAATATTGACCAAAAATTCGAAAATAAACCAATAATGCAGCTAGATAGATATTCGAATAACAAATTCAGAGAGGTATTCCACTTTTAAATCGGTTAAAAATTTCAAAAGTTTGGGCTAAGCAGTGCTGGGATCTTGTCACTTTTCTGCAAACCCATTTTTTGCAAATTTTGACAGGTTGGGGGTCATAAAAAATTACAAAATATTGACCAAAAATTCGAAAATAAACCAATAATGCAGCTAGATAGATATTTTAATAACAAATTCAGAGAGATATTCCACTTTTAAATCGGGTAAAAATTTCAAAAGTTTGGGCTAAGCAGTGCTGGGATCTGGTCTCTTTTCTGCAAACCCATTTTTTGCAAATTTTGACAGGTCGGGGGGTCATAAAAAATTACAAAATATTGACCAAAAATTCGAAAATAAACCAATGATGCAGCTAGATAGATATTTAAATAACAAATTCAGAGAGGTATTCCACTTTTAAATCGGGTAAAAATTTCAAAAGTTATGGGCTAAGCAGTGCTCGGATCTGGTCACTTTTCTGCAAACCCATTTTTTGCAAATTTTGACAGGTCGGGGGTCATAAAAAATTAAAAAATATTGACCAAAAATTCGAAAATAAACCAATAATGCAGCTAGATAGATATTTTAATAGCAAATTCAGAGAGGTATTCCACTTTTAAATCGGGTAAAAATTACAAAAAGGTT